>NC_056480.1:10977690-10985097 GCF_008729295.1 Plectropomus leopardus
GTGTGTGTGTGTGTGTGTGAGAGAGAGAGAGAGAGAGAGAGAGAAAGAGAGAGAGAGAGAGAGGAAGAAGGCAGTGCTGCAGAGGCAGAAGAGCATGACTAATCCTCGGGACACACACACACACACACACTCACACAGATTAACACACTCAAACACACACTGAAGTTGGCACTCTCATAAACACCATTTTCCCGGCGTTGTGCTGACCTGCCAGTGTACTTAGCTCATGCCCAGGTAATTTTTCATTCAAATTGACCAGGTGCATAAAGATGGCAGCCTCTTGAAAAGGCAGTTTTCAGTCCTTCCTGCCCGTCGCCTCCATGCAATTCCAGAATTTTCTCCAAACCTGTAAAGCAGACGTGATCATTGGCACTTTGACATTTTCCAGTTTTAATAGAAATCCTAAAGATCAGGGCTCATTACCAGTGTGTCATTTTGTTGTATTTTTCTGACAGAATAGATATTGTGTCAGGAATAACCTCCTTCCTGTAGTGTAATAATTACAGAGTGAGTAAAACCTTAGTCATCTCTGCTATACTGCATCGTGGGTGCAGTCAGTAAAGCCATGTGAGGTATACACAACCTACCTTCCAACCTACATACAGTACAAAGCTTTAGACTGGCTGATTCTCATCCACACCTCTCTATACACGACTGCAAACGGGTCACTCTCTGATTCAAAGACAGCACAAGACATCCCCCAATAATCAACAGTGAACGCTTATAGATAATAACATCTCATGTGGATGCTACTCACCTTCAGTATTTGCACTGATACGTGAAGTACCTGAGAGCCATACATAAAGTACAGATTTCTCACCAGAAAATGACTTTAGTAGAAGTCAATATCACCATTAGGATAGTGCTTCTTTAAGTATCTGATGTTTACTGTACTTAAGTATCAAAAGTAATTTTATTATATTGTTATATTGTAATCAGGTTTCAAGCATAAAAGTACAAGTAAAGTCTGTTAACAAAAAACTAAGTGGTCACAATTTGGAGATTTATTACGTTTTTTCTTCGAAACATACGCCAATGTGAAAATGTATGGTACATCAGACATTATTTGTCTGTGGACATAAAGGCTGCAACATGAAAATATTAACATATGAGAAAAAAAAGAGATGCTTAGTGTGAAGCATAGACAGGTGCAGACATAAAGTGCATTGAAATATGTGTACTACAGCACTTCATTTCACTCCTCCTTATGTCCTGAGTTTAGGAGATTTACAGATAGAGAGATGAAAGAGTTTTTATACCTATTCAGGTATCTTCTCCTGTATTTAATTGGAACCCTGCAGCATCTGCCTGATGGGAGCGGCTTGTATTCTGAATACAGGACATGCGATAATTTTCCTGTAACTCATTTAACTCTTCTCAAAGAGCATTTGGCGGTAAAATGTTTTCTCACCTCCATCACTGGCATTGCTGTGTGGAGCAGTCTGTTAATATGTGATTTTAACTTAACTAATAGATTACCAAGCCAAGCTAAGAATGGTGCAAATTTAAAGGAACAGTGTGTAAGATTTAGGAAGATTTAGTGGCATCTAGTGGTGAGGATTGCAGATTGAAACTCTTCTCTGTTACAAGCCCTCCAGTTTATTAACTGAAGCTGAATTTTCTGCAGAGCTCTTCCTCTCCTAAACAAATGGACCAGGTGATTAAAAACAGTGAAAACACTGAATACGAATCATGCGAATCATGCTACGAATCAGTGTTTTTCTTGTGCTGTTTGGCCCGTCGCAGATGCGTAACTAGCCCAGCACCTGCTACTATGCCCACCTTTTTTTTAAAATCCAGACATTCAGGAGGTTTATAGCAGGAGAGGAATTATCTGCAAAAGTTTTTTCCTCTCCAAAGCAAGTGGACTCTGTGATTAAACTGGTAAGAGCATTGGATAAAGACATTTTTAAATACATGGCGGTGCAACATGGTGCAGAAGAGGACTCTCTCCCCAGACATAAATGACTCATTCTAAGTGAATAATACATAATCACTCATTTTTTAAGTTGATTTAACACTGAAGAAAACATACTTATTATATTATATTTAATTTCTACACAGTGGATCTCTGACTTGCAAATCTTTGAGATCTGAAACTCTTTTCAGGGACTTTCATATATACACTGTTGTCTACTTCACAACTGCAACAGGTTGGAGAAGCTGTAGTCATACATGAAAAGTCTTTTACATGTGTAAAAGACGTGGTACCATGATAGGGACCTAACTGTTAGGCAGAGCTTTGCAGTTATCAAAAAATAAGCCACATCCTCTGTCCAACTGGAGTTAGTATTTATAAAGGCCATGGTATGGTATGGATATAGATTTTGCATTGATAGAAATGAGGGTCAGAGCTTCAGGCACATTCGAAACTTCTGACGGTAACATTTGGACATGTGGCTGCAAATATACCAACACTTAAATGAGCCAGCTGGTGCACTTTTTTAATCAAGCTAAAAACATTTTTTTTTAACCAGCATGAGAGGTAAAACTAAGACAAAAAGTAGGACTTTCTGCTTGTTTACAGTAGTTTATTTTATTTCCGTCACTCAGGTTAGCTCAATTGAGCTCGGTTCAGTTCGGTTTGGCTCGGCTCAGTTTGGTTCAGTGTCGTTCTGTTCATCAGTGTGAATCAGTGTTGTTGATGTTGCTAAACTCATCTGGTTGTGAAGTGTAGCAGAATCAATTACACGGCTAGATGCTCCCAATTAGACTAGGCTGATCAATGTCAGCCAAGATCACTGCATAATCTCTCTCAAACACACACACACACACACACACACAGCATAGATGATTTGATAATTAAATCAATCTGAACAACTAGAGCTTCACTAATGAAGCAATGATCTCAGATGAAATTCATCTGAGATCATTGAGGGAAAGAAAGACTGTGTGTCTGAGTGTGTGTTTGTCAAACACACACGTGTGTGTGTGTGTATGTGTGTTGTGCGTGTGTGTGTGAGACGATTATTGTTTTGATTTTATTTATCGTTTAGATGCAACAGCACTTTTTCCCTCGCATAGAATAGTGGGGACTGACAGTTAGACTGGTCACCCGGGATCTTTTTTGTTAGAGAAAACACTTGTCACCTTGAATGTTCAGGTCACCTCTCTTTTGTTAGTTCATCTGAGATAAACTTGTAAATCCAAAGACCCAAGAGACATATTTTTGTCTTTCATTGTCCAGCCTAATTTCCCCTGTTGAACTCAATCAGAGTGACTCTTCAGCTTGTTCACCAGCTCACGTTGGAAGGCCACTGATGAAAATATCAAACATGTCTTCTAACGACTGGGACGTCCCAGATGAGTTCAGGGGCAATTAAAAGAGGAGAGTGTGTTGACCATCTCGCAGCAGGAGGGCAACAATGCTCCATAATGACTCTGCTGACGTGTGAATTCATAAAACTAGTCTGGGGCGACGAAATAAGCCATTGCATTGTCTGGTGGGCACTTGTCCTGAATCAAATTAGTCTAGTGAGAAATACATCTCCAGCCTGATGCAGGCAAAGTGTTTTTCTGTTTTAAATCATCACACCACTTTTAAAATCCACACTTTGGCAATTTTATAAGCACACTTGGAATAACGTGTTTTGGTTAAATAGATGCTAAAAGTGAAAATGTTGCCCCAGCTGGTAGAAATTCACTGTACTTCTAAATAAAGTGGGTTTTTTGTTTTTTAATATTTTTTTTACCAATTTGACATGTTTGCAAGTCACTTGCAAACATTTAGAATGGACATGCAACCCACTTTTGGACCACGGCCCACCAGTTGGGACCCACTGCCCCAACTGGGGTGTAAATATATAGTAATTCTTCTAGATAAAATGACACCTGACTGCTTAAAACTCTAACTAGCAATAAAATCGTAAAATCAATTCTGAAACATAAAGGAAGCCAGTGGAGGCGTCCAATACTGATGGGGTTTTTTTCCAGTTAGAAGACGAGCTGCTGAGTTTCTACAGCTAAAGGTGGTTATGTTAAGGCACAAAAACTACATGGTTATGGTTTGGAAAAAACATTTTTGGTTTAAAATGTCGCAGTTTTGAAGCCATAAACACAGCTGGAAAAGCAGTGATGTCTCGCCAAAAAACACCCATTTTTGATGTTTGTTGGTCTCAAACAGTGCTCCGTAGCTTGGCAGCAGAAGTCATGCTATCCACCATCCCTCCATATCCCTGAATCAAATACAGCACATGTAATTAGAAGTACATCACTTTAGAAACATTGGTAAGATTTGTATAAAACATACAAAGTAAACATCTGTAGTTTGCTGAAACATACAATACCAAGATTTTCTTCTGGCGACTGGGCTGACTGCATTTTGTTCAGTTCTCAGTTATAGCTTGGACTTTTCATTGACATTCAGTCTCTTTCTCTTTGTGGTATGTGTGTGTGTGTGTGTGTGTGTGTGTGTGTGTGTGTGTATATAGCATGGATTTCCGTGCATGTGTGTACGCTCTGATCTTAGCAGTGACAGTTTGATTAAGCCAACAGTGATGAAGTCACTCTGCTGCCTGGCTATGCTCCAACTCTGCAGGGTGCCTCTGGTGTGTGTGTGTGTGAGTGTGTGTGTGTTAATTGCTAATCACCAACGTGTGGGTTTGCTTTCTTTAACATGCTGCTTTAGCCCAGAAAAAAAAAACCCTGATTAATGACATGATCTGTCACCCCGGCGATATGATGATTAACGACATGATTCATCACCATGGCGATACGATGGAAATAAAGCCATTAATTCTACTGATCAGAGGACAGAGGGGTGGTGATAGGGGTGAACGAAGCAGACAGGCAGGGTGTAACACAGGAAAATGTAAAGGGAGAGTAGGAGGGAGGGATAAAGAGTAAGAAATGTGAGAAAGTGTGCGCCAAAAGGAAATTGAAAGAAAGCAAGAAGGCAGGGAGAATATGTGAAGAAGTGGCTAAGAAAGGAAGACAAAGAAAGAGAGGACTGAGGTTTTTAATTGGGAATGACAGTCTCTTTCTCTTTTCAAATTCAGGACAGGACGTCACATCACCAAATCTATCGTCTCTGTAGACATGAAGGAAAAAGAAAGAGCCCAGAGTGGTGGAAATGTCATTTTTAACATCAGACTGATCAAGTCGACCCTCTCAGACTCAAACAAGCTGCCTATATCTTGGTGGTGTGCTCTATAACTGCCTGCTGGCACTAATAGTAATTCAAGTTTTGGAAAAAGTATTGTCACGTTTGGGTAAAAGTTTGGATTACACTGAGAGATATTTCACCAGTAACACCTCTTGCTGTTCATATACACTGTTCATACATTTTCCTATAAGAAAGTAATGCAACAAAATCAATGTTATAACCAGCAATTCATGAATAGCCCACTTATTTGGGAAGGCTGTAATCATGCGACCAAAGCGCTGATGGGAGTAAAGAGGGAAACGGTCCTGAGCGGTCATTAAGGAGGCTGGTTGGGGTGGGTAATGGGTCACAAAATGCATAACTTTCCAAGAAAGACCAGTGTTCAGAGACATGTGACTTGTGACAACACAGTTTCATCCCAAGTCATAACATATAGCCGCTTTGCAGTTCACTTTGGTGTCTACATATTATACTAGGTATCCTTCCGTGTCTGCTATTGATGTTCTGGGATTGAGCTACCGTGATGTCAACAAATGCACATGGTGGGATGATGCTGCGTGTAGTGATGTGTAGACAACACAAGCACATGGCAACCAACAGTGGGATGTCAGCAACACACATGCTGGCACGAGTGGTTAGGATTAGGCAACAGGAAACTGAGGTGTAGAAAAAGAAATCACCTTCAGATAGGAAGCCAACACAGGACTCCCACATGAAAGTCCATGAAAGTCCGGGGTTTGTTGGATCAAACCATTGCCCCTCTCGTCCGCCCTATAGGGACCTTCGCTCTCCTTATATTACGTTGTTACCAGCAGCATTTCAACCTGACGTCGTCCAGCTGCGTATCATGTATGCATTCATTCTGGCTGCATTCTCGAATGATGCCACCCATCTGCATATCATGCTGCCACGGTTATTGCAATCCAGTCGTCAACCGGTGTATGATAACAAGGCGAACAGCTCTGTCAGACCACGTCTTCACCTTACACTGTCCAGCAATGTATCATGCAGACATGAAAACTGGCTTATGGTGTTGGGATCTTACACTGAAAGCACTGCAAAAGAAGCAGTATATGATGATTTTGCAATGAGAATAGGATTACTTTGAATGAACTTCAAATAATTTTAAGGTTCGTCTTTATCTGTGGGGCGCTAATTGAGAAACACTGAGTCTGATGCGTTTTATTGTTATATTCATTCGTCTCAGTCTGTTTGCCATCTTCATCCTCTATTGAATCCTCGTCATAATTATCCAGCAGGCTATCGAAGTTATGAAATGATAATGTTTGCCCCATTCCATTCTCTTAATGTATGTGTCCCCACAGATCATACCACATAAAGACTTTTGACAGATGCAAAAAAACCACAGAAAATCAAACCTCTTTTGAAACTTTTATGAGGGACGAAACTGTGAGGTTGTAATTATTTTTAAACATTCAACAATTTTAGACAAAAATTCAGTGCGCAAAAACCTTTAGGGACACAAAGAAACAAAATGGGAAAAATTAATTTTATATAAGATAGAGTCTATCCTGAATGACCAGAACGCCCATCCTTCATTATTTCAAGTGAATGTGCATGACCTGCATGACGAAAACTCTGATACTGAATCCATACTAAATAAAACTACCATACTATGGTGTCTGTGACTTACTGTGTGAAGCCTGAGGGGTTTCATTGGATTCAGTGGATAGATGTTTTATATCACAGGCTAAATACACATGTTGTAAAACATCAAAGAGTTTCAAAGAGTTTCATCAGTGCAGTTTTCAATGGAAACTTTCTCTCCTTCCAAAGAGGGAGTTTCATTATTATCGGTTTTAGTGGGGTTTTACTATGCAGGGCTAAATGACGCTGCCAAGAAATGTTTATTGGGGAAATTGTGTGTGTGTGTGTGTGTTTGTGTGTGTGTGTGCTGCGAGGTGCGGAAATACCAGTGTGTATCTGTTTTGTGATTGATATGAAACCAGATTGTTTTGGTGTTTGCTGACAGGTGGCTCTGGAAGGACAAGGGACTTTTGGCTTTTGGCTTTTGGCTTTTGGCTTTTGGCGACTGTGCGACTCTGTGTGTTTGTGTGTGCGTGTGTGTGTGAGTTTGTGCTAGATAGTGAGAGAGCGATATGAGAGTGATGGTGTGATGTGCAACTGAATATGGCAGAATGAAGTGTGTTCATGTCTGGCAGATCTCTCTCCTGTGTTTATAAATGCGTGCCTGTTTGTGTGTGTGTGTGTGTGTGTGTGTGTATGTGTGTGTGTGTGTGTGTGTGTGTGTGTGTGTGTGTGTCTGTGTGTGTGTGTGTGTG
>NC_056480.1:11587992-11755697 GCF_008729295.1 Plectropomus leopardus
CAGATGGGGACATAAAATACAATGCTTTTTAATGTATATAATATTCATTTGTTGTGCAATATAAGTATAAATATTTTAGGTTAGCGTTGATGTATACATATATGTATGTAGTCAGTTTTTTTTTTTATAAAAGGTTCAGTTTATGTCTTCATATACCTCAAATCCAATCCTAAATTTTATGACTCATCAGTTTAAGTTGCATACAGTATATGTAAATGTACACCTCTGAGATTAAGTGTTACATAAGTAGATAAGTCACCCATCAAGCAAACCAGAGCCTCTCTGCATATCAGTTTTCACGCATGCAGCTGCATGATTTTTCTTGAAAGAGGTGCTTTGTGACGTTCTTGCTCAGTGCTCATGCATTTGCAGAAAGCCCGGTGCTGCTGATGCTACACTACGTCTGAATAGTCCATTTATCTTGGATGATGATTGGTGTCCCATTTAAATGAGCATTAAAGCGTGAGTTTTGCTCAGAGACTCGGTCTGGGAGATGGATGACACCCCAGAGGTGGCTGGAGCACAGCTCCGCCTGCCTGGATTTGTCAATATGAAGGAACCCGTCAAACTGAATCAATAGGGGGAGGAGGGATTGCTCTAGCCAAGCAATTATAACGCCGTAATTGATAAATCTCCTATTTTTCATTCCAAATGTCAGACATAGATTTATTTTCACCTCATAGTCAATCTTTCATTTAGTATGCAAACTATTAACAAATTACAGCATCTTATTATTATACAGAAAAAAATGCCTAATTGTACTGTGCAAAAGTTTGCTTCTCTAGGATTCTACACTGAGACTTACCCTTAACAAGGACTTTTGGTACACAGGATAGGGCAGACAGTAGTGTGCAGACAGAATAGAAAAATATCAAGGACTGTTAAAGTAGGCATACTGAATTTTTAATTTAAATATATGCTTATGTAAAAATTAAAAGTAGCACATCCGACATTTCAAAAGCCACTGACATTATTTCTGATTCATCCTATGCAAGGAAAAGAGAACGGAAAGTTGAATAAGGGATCCTGGGATGTTATGCAAACATCTTAATACGATGCACTTCCAGTGTAAAGCCAGTAGCTGTGCTTGAGTGCCGTCACTTTGTGCTAAAGATACATCTTGGTGTAATGACGTTGCACAATGTCCCAAGGTTGTTCACTCTGGTTAGGGTTCGTTACGTCAATGACAAGGGATGATGTACTTTTGACTCATGTTGTCTGTTGACAATCTGGACGACTTTGTGAATTTCTCACTAGCTGTAGCACTAACTTTGTCTAGTTTATGTAAGCGCTATCACTGCCTCTAACTAGGGGTGGTATGAGTATTGACTACCTAGAAGTAAATTCACCTTTAAACAGTAATTTTACTGGTTTCTTGCAGGTTGCTTTTTTCTAGATCCTGAAAATGTCCATATATGAAGTGCCTTAACAAACCTATTTTTGCAACTCCTCATATGAGGCTGCTTGGTCAGTGGTCCTACACTTCAATTTATGACACTACATACCTCTGTAGCGTCACTTTTTAAAGTGTCAGTTTCTGCTCATTGCAAGCATACATTGATAAACTTCTTAAGGCGTGGGCAACACAACTGCTTGGTTAGGTTTAGGAAAGACATTGTGGCTTGTGTTAAAGTGACTTTGGTTTCACAGGGTACACAAAGCCAGTCTCCCTGGTAAATGGCATTTGATGGCAAGGGGCATGGCCAAGTTTTGGTATTTGACGCTATGGGAATGATGAAATGTTGGTCAAACTATTCTAGCAATGAATTTTCAATGCCCCTGCTGCAAGAGCATCCTTGATGGCTTAAAAATACTGTTAGTTTATTAGAACAGCTTTTGGTTTTGTAGTTCACATTTTGTTAAAGGGACTCTTATAGTGGCAACAACATCAGTATTAAAGTATTAAAACACAGAGTACTAGGGCCAGAGAAAAGTTGGTATTGTATGTTTATGTAAACAGTGGATAAGGTTCAAGGTTACATTTCTAAGTTACTATGTAGCAGACACATTGAAGCTTTTAATTTCTTTATCCCCTTCAAGTTACTTTTATTTAAAAAGCCCATTATCACAAATCACAGTTTGCCTTTAATGCTTTACAGCATACGACAGACCTGTCCTTAGACCCTCACAACGACTAAGGAAAAACTCCCCCCAAAAAACCCTATAATGGGGAAAAAAATGTTATGTTTCAACAACCCTGTGGTTAATGTTTAGAAAGGTTTATACCCCACCTGGTTAGGAAAAACATCATGTTTTGGCCTATAAAACCTGCTTTTCATGGCCTATTCCTGGTGGAAAAACAGTGATGTGTTGCTAAAAAACACCCACATTTGTTGCCTAAAAAGCTGCTTGATAAAAAGCAACGACTCACTAAAACACAACCGGTTTTGTTGTTTTTGGTCTTGAACAGTGGCCTGTATTGTTTTGCAGCTTGGCAGGTATCTTAGCTAAGTGTCACAACATCCTGTCAACCTCCAGATGAGGAAGGACAACTCATAAACTGTGTCACCTTAGGGATGTTGACATAAGCCCTGGCGACTGGGCTTTGGTCTCAATAGATAATTTATAAAAAGGTATTACATATCACTACCAATGTAAAGCCTTTGGTTTCATTCCATATACATATTAGAAGAAAAAGATGCACCTGTTGTTGATGGATGCACTATTCCGGCCCTTGTTGCTCTAGATAAATGCGATCTGAGTCACAATGCAGAAGTAATTTTTTATTTTTTTTTTATAAAGCGCGGTTGGAACAAAGCAAACACCAGCTTTAGTCTTTTGATTAATTTTGACCAGAAAGAATAAGGAGAAACTTTGATCTGTGTTCAGCACATATGGAAGCCATCTCCGACATTCCAGCTAGACTAAAGCATGTTTTTAGAGGCCGTTTAAATAGCCTCATTTCTGCCCGTGGTGAATAGAGTTTCAAAGACTGCGTAGATTCAGTTACTGTTAATACAGGTTTTCCACAGGAGTGAAACACAGGTCAGCGGAGGAAGAGAGTGAGCAAGAGATACACAGAGAGAGAAACTGAGAAAGAGAGATGGAGGAAGAGATTAATGAAAGCTTGAAAAAGTGAGAGGATATTGTGTGTTTGTGCGTGTATGTGTGTGAGAGAGATAAAGTGCTGCAGTTTTTATGGGTACATTAATATTACCGTGCCAAAGTGAGAAATACTGTAAATGCTGTTCTTAACTGGAAAAGCTGTAATTCCAGCCTTCCACAGAGATGAATGGCCGCCTGTGTTAGATACAGGATGCAAAATAAAAAAGTAAATAAGTGAGATGAAGTTCAACACGAGGTAAATAGAAGTTCACAGAAATATCCTGCTGTTCCACAACTGGGATTTCTTTTCTCCAATCCCTCTGAGGTGTTCTTAGAAATGTATTCACTGTATTTATGAGCGTCTTCACCGGGGCACATTTTCTCACTTGACACGTCGAGGACACAGCAGTTTAAAAGAAAAAAAAAAAAAGCTTAAAAAAATAACAACAATAACAAAAACGCTATAAACAAAGGACCAGTTTGCGATTTAGACGTCTCACAAAGCTCTTTGCAAATACTCTAGACTTGCTATTGAGTTATCTTAGAAATGTCTTGCTTGAAATGGGCATGACAGAATGCTAAAAAGGCAAAAACAGGAGGAAACACCCTGAAGCAGCATGACTGTTATGTTTTGATAAGTTAAGAAAGTCTTCATCAGGAATTATTTTTTACTTGGCTTAGAACAATATATTTGATGCAGCTGGAAAAAGCAATAACTTTTCTGAAGCCTGGAGCCAGACTCTGATAATCAATACACAAAACTGACAAAATGAAGTCTATTTGTCTTGTTTGTGTGCTGGATCCCAGTGAGCCAAAAAGGCTTGGACCAGCAGTGGCCTTAATACGACACGCCTGGTTGCCAGACTGGTACTGAATCAATGGCTAGAGTACCGGGGCCAATCCCATGGGCCGAATTACTCCTGGCTAGAATTGATGTTGAGCCCAAATCATCCCAAATCTGCACCCCCAAAACATACCTAAATCTGGCAGGCCCATGTGGGCAATAAACAGCTCTTCTGCTGCCAGAACACAGCCGAATGTGCCGCCACTCGAGGAGAGACACCATGGCAGCAACAAAGGAGTCCTGCTAGTGTTGAAATAAGTGCATTATAATAACATTGATTTTAGACCTCTATCTTACCAGAATACCTATGGCAATGTATCCTTATAAGGGCTGTCATACTATTCATTTTCTAAATCACGGTTAATCACAGAATTTCAGTAGTTAATCACTTGTTTTAAATAGCAGTATTTTACATTTCAAAATAATTTTGAAGTCCATTTTGACAAGAAAAATCAGTTACTCTGACACGCCCCACATGAAGTGGGCGTGTCAGAGTAAAGTGGATGGGGGTATGACTGTTTCCCAGACACTCACACAGTGCTCTGAAACCTGGCTGTCTCGAGCACTCCTAGTTTGGCTGCGCTGTTTACCATACGGGACATCAGCTGATCCGCTAAACTATCACTTGCCGCCGGTGTGCTGCTAGCTAGCGTTGCGCCAATAGTAATGAAGATTGTGAAAAATTAACACGGATGAAATTGAAACAAGACAGCAGACTCTTTAATGCCTCCCTCATTGTAACGGCAGTGCATTAGCTCCACTTCCTCCATTCTTACCCTTCACAATAAAAGCCCCAGACATACACACTACATCACTGCTTACCAGAGGGAATTTATTCACATGCTGAGGCTGTGGTGATGAGTTTTTCAGTATATTCAAACAATTTTGCGTCAGATTTTGCTCTGGCCTCTTCTCTAAGTTTACTATTATCCCAATTACATGTACTTTCACAAATGTATATGTGAAAAAAAGAGGCAGTTTATCATTTTGGCTGATAAAAAAAAAAAAAAAATGCTTGGCTGTTAGATTTTTTCATCTACCAGCCAGCTTGGCTTATGTATCAAAAAGTAAATTTCAGACACTGTCTGCCAATATATACCCTAAATCCTACAGACTGGACCTTTAGACTACCTACAGTTACAATATATCTAGCAGATATCCCTGTGAGCACTTTCTCTTTGGAACTGATTGCCCTGCTGGCATATACTCCTCTTTTCTGAAATAATAAAATAAGTAGACTCATTACATATTGATTGCATTTTTAGCCTGCTAACATTAACTGTGTCATTTTCTGTTGTTTTTGTAATTTGCACCCACAGACTTTCAGATTTTTCTTTTATACTGTCAGATGTCGCTGCATATTATAGAACCATTCCCACCCCCCGTCATCCCTCACATGCTACCACGCCCACTCACAGCTCGTCTGTAGATTCATCCCAACCGTACACGTGCGCCAACAACACTCGGCTAATGTGTTGACTCCATGACACCTTAAATCTGACACTTATGACTAACACCATCATCAGCAGCCCAGTTAATGACTCCAGTCATCAGAGCCATGGATTAAGCCATGCAGTCATATCCCGAATGAGTTGTACATTTTGTGTATAAATATGCGCTGTGTGGAATATTAGCTGCTCTCAGCCCCGTCATTTTGATTTCATAAAAAGGTAATGAATTGTTAATGGCATGATTACTCTGAAAATAGAATAACTGTGGAAAATGGCCTGGGCATTATGGCTCCCATTGCCCCCCCCCCGTCCTGAAATGAAAGGTTATTCATTATGTGTCAATACTTCCACAGTCCGTTTGTCTAGCTATGATCGAATGAGGGATCTCATTACAGTATATGAGACCCAATTATTCTGTCTTTGTGAGCCTCTCAGATCCTGGTTAACAAGTGTTTTTTCTCTCCTTTTGTGGCAGATGGGTTTCACTTTGAACGTCTCAGCACAATGTTTTGCACACAGGCTAAAACACAATATTGACTTTTGTTCCCTTTTTTTTTTAATCAAGGCCTTACAGTTGAACAGTTGCTTGTTTGATGCTGTGTACAAAGCTTTGCTTTGCCTCTAAGCATGGCTCTCTCGCTACAAGACGAGCATAAATGCTTTACTAGAGGTGGAGTGCTCCATGGTGCAACTTTCTATCACAAGAATAAAAATCAGTTGAGAAACGCTTAGAGGATAATGTTAATATTTTTTTTTTTAGAAAACCAATGTGTCAGTCTATTTCCCAATACTTTTAACTACTCAAGCCCATTGGTTCCCACTGAGGATGTATATTTGAAAAAAAGGGGAGTAAATGGTGCATTTGAAGGCTGTACCAAACTCAGAATTATGCAAGTCCAATCAGATTCGGCACTTCAATATAAATATTCAACAACTCATTCTTTTTAAGGATAATCCTCTATACACAGAGCTGTATACACACTCGCACAGAGGGAAACACGCTGCACTGTAAGGCTCTGAGACAACATTATCTTCTCTCTTCTGCGATAAATTGGTGAATTTACAGTTCACAGCAACTTTGTGATGGCAAAAAAAGTGTTGCACATTTGCGATCCATCATTAGCGCCGTTAGCTCGTTTACTATATTACATGAATGCTGCTGTCACACTGGATGATCTGCTGAGCCCTGTTCAAAGTTTAAATCTTTTGAAGAAAAACAAAATGAATTCTCAAATGTTCATATTGAACAGCCAAATCTTAATATTGAAAAATTGTTTAATGCAGCTATAATAGATGCTAGAGAGAAGAGTGAACGGCACCGCATACTGTTGAGAAAAGTAATGTTTCAAGGCTGGAATTCTTGTTATACATGTTTTTACAACAATTACTTTTGAGACAGCAATGGAGGTCTATGGAGCAGTGGGATTAAGCTACAACATACTTTTAGATATGTTGACAGTAACAAGAAGAAAACGTATTGCCAGCCTTATCCATTACAGGTAGACTTTGTCATGTTTTTGGCATGAAATCATCAAGTTTAAAGATATCTAGGGGGCCACTTGTGCCAAAAAATATCAGTATGGCTCTTTAAACCCTTCACTGGTCATACCCAGTTGAGTACCCTCCAGCCTCTCTCCACCGGTAAGCCGTTTCAATGAGCCGTGATGGAAGTGAAGCTGAGAGGCTGACAGCAGAATGCTCACCTGAGCCTCCATTTGTCAGCAGCGTCTTAATATTTCAGGGGCTTCCTCAAACAGCCGTCCGCAGCAGTTTCTGCGGGTTTCTCACTGCAGGCAGCTCCAGCATGGGCTTACTTGGCTTTAATTAGAGAAGGAGGGCCCTTATCACAGGAGCAGCCGCAGCAGCAGCAGCACTGAGCGCCAGGATCCTACTCTGAATGTTTTATCAGACTCTAAGCTGCCGGGGAGCTCTTGACTAGAGGTGTCAAACAGAATGTGGAAAAGTCCCGAGGCGTTGTGTATATCAGCACTGGAAGATGTTTGTATTGGGGGCTTTATTTGGGGGGTAGGGAGGATGACTAGCAAGCCTGTTTGGGGCTGGCCCGCTTCCAAGTGCCCATTGCATTATTTTCATGTTTGCACATGTTTGAGTGAGGGTGCATGTATCAGTGAAATAGTCTTTATGAACCGTGCTGCATTTTCAATTTGGAGCCCCACACTTCTCAAAAAAATAAAATAAATAATAAATCATCTTTTAAAATAGAAATGGAAACTTATTTGACTGTGTGATTCATCCATTTTTACATAGGAGACAGAGTGCTGCTGCTTAAATATGACCAAAAAATGACTTATGAAAAATAATGTTTTTTCATGTCTCACGAGTTTGCGATTGGATTGAGACAACAGCTATTACATATTTATCCATTTTAATTTATAATGGCGCAAGCTATGAGTCTATCACTGGCTGGTATTTTATGGGAAAGATTACAGGCAAAGGAGGGTTGAATCAATTATTTAGGCTAAAATGAAAAGTACAAAGGAGCCATATCGCTGCCTGCAGCGAGCTTGGGAAATTAGGTCAGTTTCATAATATTCTAGTGGGATCTAAGCTCTGCAGCTGCTGCACTGAAAGAGAGCTTGGAAACAGAGATGCCTTCCGTGGTTGGGGCTGATGAAAATCCACTGCTCAGCTATAAAAATCATTTAGATTGATAAGATATGTGCCCGCTTTCACACATTCCATTTGGCTCTTTTGGTCCATTATTAGTTTTGCAGGCATGTACGGTATCCTGTGCAGAAATACACTGACAAATAACAACAACATGAAGCATATTACTGTAGGTCATTGTAACTGATTTTTTAAATTTTTTATTTATTGTGATTCAACCAGCTGTAAAAAACCCAAACATTTTAGTTAACTGAAAAGAAAATGAAAATTATACTCAATTAAAAAAAAAATCAGTGAAACGATATATATACTTAAGAAGTGAAATGAAACAAAGGAATTGGCTTTAGTTTTAGTCTTAATCAATTTGGTCAACACAAAAAGCATAAGGAGGCATGTTTGCAAATGTTTGTTGAGATGACGACATGACTGTGAGTCAGTTGCCTCCACAAAGTGTTTCTCTTTCCTTTTTTGCCATGATTGTATTTCATTTGCTATTTACGACATCTATTGCTCGTCTGTCCGTCCTGGAAGAGGGATCCCTCACTATCCTCTACCGCTCTTCCTGAGGTTTCTTCCTCTTTTTTTTCCCCGTTACAGGGATTCTTTTTGGGGAGTTTTTCCTTGGGTGATTTGAGGGTCAAAGGGCAGAGGGATGTCGTACACTGTAATGCCCTCTGAGGCAAACCATGTTTTGTGATAATGGGCTATATAAATAAAACTGACTTGACTTGACTTGTTTGTACTGTAGTACCTATTATGAATTTATGAAATCTCACTCCTGACAATACCCTCATTTTAAAATACAAAAAATGAATACTGAAACTAGTAAAAACTAAATCAAAAATGAAATTTTTTAAACAATTCAAACTAAACTGAAACAAGCAGCACACTTTGGAAACTAACTGAAATTTTAAAAAAATAATATGATGAAAAATACAAAACTATAATAACTCAAAACAGACAGGAAGGATAACTTAACTTGTTATTTGGCGGTCATTTCTTGTTTAAAATTCAAACCAATTTGAATTTATTCAAAGTTCACCATTGGTGAAGACTTTATACTTGTACTTAATTTCACTGTGAGATATTGTATTTTTCCGGCACGCATTTATTTAACAGCAATCATTTTTGGCTACTCTGGTTAGGAATATTAGGATTTTACACACAAATATTACAGTACTGTTATTGTCAATATAACGTGGTGAAAAAACTAGCAATGGTGTATATTAAAAAGCTAAAATTAGCTTCAACAAACAAACAGTAACATAACATGCCAGTTAAATTATACAATAATAATATAACTTATCATGGACACCTTAATATATGACATAACTTACTCTGGCATTTTTATTTCTGCATAACGAGTTTTTTTACTATCTTGAAAAACTGCTAATAATTTTGTAATTTTATTCAAGTATCAATTTTGAATGGAGGACTTTTACTTCTTACTAATATTGTTTGCTTAATGTAAAATGCCTGAGCCTTACAGTAACATTGGCTTGTCAGTCATGTGAGGGGGCAGAGGCAGAGCGAATGAACAGAATGTCAATTTTACTGCGTGGTTTAGGATTAGGTGAGGTGGATTACATTTAAATTAATTCAAATGAAATATGTGTTCGCTGTAATTCGTTCAAACTCGACTTTTATTTTTTAAGTGACAGCCCTGCTAAATACTGCATCTAGTTTAGTTATTTAGCACACCAAAGATTTTTTTTTATTAATATTTTGAGATGCTGCCTCTTTTAAGGCATCTGAAGAAGTACTGTGGATTATTCATCACTCAAAAACCAATCATCGAGGCACCCATAGACGTTCTCTCTGAGTTTAAGGTCATTCAACATCACAAAGCATCGCTAAAAAAAAAGTCCTAATCTCTGCTAGTTTCCCACCACGAGCTGTCTCTGTGTACTGTGGTTGGAGTTTCAGGAGGACATGATGTGCCAGGCCCTGTCTGGACTCTCTGCTGGGGTTTTAATGAGTGCTCTCGGACTGGATCAAGGCCTCAGGGCTGCAGGGCTCTATCAAAGAGAAGAGGGATTGGAGGCTGATTATCCCACATAAAGAGCTGGATCTTCCCTTGACTTCAGTCTACCACTCTGCAGTACTAGCTGACAAACTGCTGCTCATTTTGTCAGCTAAACCTTCTCAGTATCTGACCATATTGTTACATTTATCAGTAGCATGTGTAGAGGGCTAATACTGCTAAGTTACTGATGCAATTGCAAATCAACGAAACACATCAACAAACACAACAGAGCAGTAGCAGTGATCAAGGTATGCAAATAAAATAAATCATGAAAACATAGGGCTCTGTGATACAGCTAAAAATGTTTTCACAATAAAAAATTTCATATTGGTCTATCAATTATTACCTACCAAAAAGGTTAAATCATTATTTCTTTTAAGTTTAAAGGCTGATATTTGCTCCTGAGTGAATGTTTAAGAAGTTATATGGTTTATTGTGGCTTAAACTGTGACAAACATTTGCCAAAGAGCAACATATTTTACAAATCTGAGTTTGATTCAAAACAATTGTAATCGAAATAATCAATACGTAAGACAATAAACAGGCATAGAAATCTTAATTGTAGTTGGTTGCACATCAGCCTCTTTGTTGTTCAAAGTTTTTCTGTGTTTCAGTTGACAGTGTAAACAGAATTAGGGGCCAAAACAAAAATCTCTGAAAGAGTCAGTACTTTCTGTACAAATTTTACACCCACGGTTGGTAATTTCTGCCGTTTCTTAATCAACACAATAACAAAACACCAACTTCGATGACGTCATGAAGTAGTGATAAAAGTCTGTCTGATTTGATTGAATGAAGCAGAAATTAATTAGTGTCGAGAAATATTAAATGGAGAGAGATAATTACCATCATCGTTTTATTGCCCAGCCCTACAAAAACGTAAATCTGTTAACTAATTGAAATCATATCACCACTCATCTCAACCAGCGACTGGTTCACGATAATTTTAGTGCTGTATGAGTTACTTTGCTGAGATTTAGCTGCCTGCAGTTGCATCAGCATTGTGTGGAAATGCTGCTCGAATGGCTTTACTTGCTGGTGTGATGTGTAACATTCAGGTACCTATGGGAGATCTGAATATGCTGTGAAACAGTATGCTGTAAATGAATCAAAACCAAAAGACAAACGATAAGCAGAAGCTGAGGCTTAGAAGAGAGTTGTGTAACTTTGCAAACTTAGAGAAGTTGTTGTTTTGAAGCTGAATCTCAAGTATTGTGGGTAATGGAGCTTTGCCAAAGCACAGAATGCACTATAGGCAAAGATAAACATGACAGAGAGTGACAAGTATAAGCTGAATCTATGAATACACAGTGTGTACTGATGTATATCTGCTGACATCCTTGCTGTACCCAAGGCTGGATTACAAAAATGGCAAAATGGGCAACAGGGGCTGCGTCTGTCGGTTTTCAAACCCATTTTGGATAAGACCACACCTACTACGGCACGGCGAAAATGGGATACAGGACGTCAAAGCCTGATAATTGGCTGCCAGCTTACTGCTGGCTCTGAGAGGTGTAATATAGCTGGTTGCTCTATGGAACAGCACAGCTTGAGTTCATCAGTGGCTTTGAACACAGCTCTCACCAAAAAACTCTAACTCAATCCCCTCTCACCCCTCTCCTTAAAGGCAGGATGTTCGTATTCTGTGGCCCTCTACGTCCTTTTCTCCCTAACAGCCGCTAGCTGAATTTAAATTGCTCCAGCCTTTAAACTTTGCTGATTTTCAACCTGCTCTGTCATCACAGTGTGGGCAGTGTGTGCAGATGAATGGTGTTTGGCCTTCCTCCCTAAGTCCCCAGGACCCGGAGCTCTCTGCCCATCCGCCAAAAAAGTCTGGCTGACCTCTACCATAAACACAAACACATGGATCCCTGCTACACACACTCCTTACACTGTGATAATAAGGAGCTGGTTGAAAATTGAAAGTTTATTTCTAACGTCCAATATTGCTATTTTCCAAGCCACTGTAGCTGCCGTATATAGCAAAGATGGAGTTTCAGTGAATGGACCCCCGACTCCCTGATACATTAGAAAACTTTCCAGCCTTGTAGTGTCTGCATGGTGGGGGGTGAGGTGTAAGGACTGCGTGGTACATCCATGGGTAGGTTAGCGATCTAATAACAGTGACTTCAATGGCACTGGTTAGCAGGAGGCTAGCAGCCAATCATCAGGCTTTTACATCTGGCAGCCTGTTTTCATCATGCAGAAGTTAGCTTGGTTTCATTTTAAGTAGGCTTGGGAAATAAATATGGATAGGCTGGGGCCACAGACCTCCAGGGTTTAGTGTGTACCACTTTATTAGATGTAACTTTGCACAGCTTAAGAATAGTAAAGTAAGTAAGTATAATAAAAATGGGTTCTGCATTATTAAGTAATCTATGGCGCTATCTGTTGGACAGTTTGTGCTTCCATGTTGGCTATTTAAAACTGATAATGTATACCTCATCAGCCATTATCCCGTACTTAAAATGCATTCTCCTTGCAGAGAACCTGTAATGTGCATTACCCCCCTACCACTTGAGGCAGCTTAAATACAAACTTTAAGAGTACAACAGTCTTAATGCATCTTTATAGGGATGCATCTTTGATAGACGGGAAAAACACAAAGAGGTCATTTCCAGGTACAAAGATCGAAGCCCTGTACGACATTGGCTCACTATCTTTCATATCAATATAAAAACAGCTTGGTCCTTTTAGACCTGATTAGGAGATAGTGGATCTAAAACATAGCTGGATCAGTGAACGCATTCACAAGAATAATTCTTATTATCTCCTTAGCACATTGACAGTATTAAACAGTATTAAAGTTTTACTGTAGTCTGGACTTGCCAAGGCTGACGTGGACACAATGACTTAGTGTTCAAGGCCACAGGATCCCATGACTTAGCAGACGGTGGTTTTGGCGGAGGAAGTTCACATCTTTGTTTTTTGTTTGCCTTTCCATTCGAACCCCACAAATCAGTCATGTGCTCCCAGAAGCTCTTTAAAAACATCAACAGTACATACACAATCGTCCGCCTCCGCCCTGCAGGACAATACCCGGCATTGTTTGGATGTTATTCCAGAAAGACCTTGGTAGACAAAGAAACATCCATTAACAGGAGGGGAAATCATTAACAGATTACTCCTGTTATTGCTTTTTAATGAAGAATTGCACAATAGAGCACCATCAGTGTTTGTCCTTATTTTTAAATAGCAAGCCTAAATTACACTGGGCAGCTACGGCATGTCTGCTGCTGATTGTGCAGAGTACTGTGCATGTGGAGGCATCTACTATATTCCAACCTGCCAGTCCAGTACACATGTACTGTACAGTGGCTCTAATATCTTATTTTTTCAGGAGTTATGTTCAGCATTTTCCTTCTTGGACCAATTTATGCGTGTATTGATTTCTTTTGGAGCCTTGACACAGCCCATAATGAGTATCTGTGCCCAGCCTGATCCACATTATGTTAAATGGTGCTGCTATACTGTACTATTGATGATGTCTCAAAAAACTCACTGGCCTTTCATGGGATTTCTTTCTTGGCATTTTATGGTTCAGTGAAAGCAGTCAGCAGTTTTAAAATGTAGAGAAGAAGTGTTTGTTGCTGCACTGCTACCCACTGCAGAGAGCTGCCATCACATGTTGCCAGTGTAGCTGCAGTCAGGGCTGCAAACGGGAGTTTCAGATCAGTTAATGTCCCCACAATGCACCTCAACTTGTGGGGTAATTAAATGGATTATTGATAAAATGTTGTGTATACAGTTAACTTACCAACATATAGGTCCTAACGCAGTTTTAAAGCTTTCTCCTCACTGCCAATTAAAATTATGGTGGAGAAATATCACATCCTATGGAAGCCTAGCACAGCTGTCTTTGCAAGTATTTTTTTTTATGCTGTTATCTCAATCACAAGTTCATTCTTTTGTTATTTTGAGATAAAGTGTTAAGTAAAATCACATTAAATTTTGCATGGTCATAGTCACCCTGAACAGATTTTTTTTTAATTTCATATAACCTATAAAGGATTTTTTAAAATTAAATTTCTAATATGAGGAAAGTTTGAATTTGCCGTATAAAATTCTCAAAAATTGGAAAGTGAAACCATATGACTGTCCGTATAGTCATAGTTAGGGTCATTCTGAACAGAAATCAATTGGAAATTTGGCTAACTTATGAAGAAAAAATGTTTAAGTCAGGTCAAAAATCACAATTTGATACAATGATAATTATATAGTGTAATTATGTATCTCAAAATTGTACAAAACAAACAATACAGTAGAATAATTTGCAATTTTATTATAATTGGATTTAATTTAATGTGCAGTATGATGCTATAGAAGTTGGTATATTAAATATAAGAAATTATTTCTAAAATACAGGTCTCTATAGAGACCACAGCGGCGGAATAGTCTGAATACACGAAAAACTAGGTACATTTTTACTCAAAAATACAAAATATAAAAACAAGCTATGATGTCTTATTATAGATTGTTGCTAGGTGTATTTAATTTTTGATTCTTTAAGAAAATTTTGTTAACTATACTTTTGTATTTTTACTTTTGAATGCAGGACTTTTACTTGTAACAGAGTATATGTACACTATGGTAGTTCCACCCATTAAACACGTGCTTTCATATGGACTCATCACATGTGGTATTACATTTGTAATTGATGTCTCCATATGTAATGCCCTAGATTTCTCAAGTGATTTAAAAATCACATGCTCCCACATTGTCAAAGATCTGGACACTATCTAAGGCCCTGAATAACAAATTAGGTCCTTTAATTCGTGGGCACATTTGCTATCTTAGAGCACAGCACAGTAAATATTTTACCATTTGCCTTTTCTGAAGCATTGTGTTGTTGGGGAGTTATCATCCTGCAGCTGTTTTGACATCCATCTTCCACTAAATTTGCCACCCTTCCCCCTCACACTTGACACAGCTCTCTTTTTACATGTCAGGTTGATTTTCTTATGTGTCTGCTGCGCAGAACAGAGCCGCATCAAATCTACAGTGTAAAGTATGAAGCATGAGAGCAGAAAAAAGAGGAGTTTTCTTTATTTAACATTCCTTTTCTTATGTCCCTTCATTGCCTCCCGCTGCTTTCTGTGAAAATGGGCAAAATCAATTGTTTCCAGTCAAGTTGGGTAAACGGGGTGTATCGTGCTAGAACAGAGTTTTGGCAGATGACACAAATTTAGCCTTGGCGCCCCTGCATCATTTCCTTTCCCCTCGGTCTTGACACTGCAGCTGAATGACAATAGGACCGGAGGCGTCTCGGTGCTCATTTCTGCCATGCCTGAGTAACGACAGAGAGGAAGATGGAACGCCTCTCCGGGCGTCTTGATGCGTTTTCATCCTGGTGTCCCCCAAATACAATCAGCAAGGGCGCAGAGCAGTGAGGTGCCACGTGCCTCTTCCCTCGGGGTCGGAATTTGCATGGAGATAATGTTGATCAAAGCAGGCATCCCCTCCTTTTTCTTAACGCATCAATCGCACAACAGTTGGAAAGACTAGCATGGATTTTAGATGCAGGAGGAATATTTGTGAAAGGCTAGAAGGAAGTGTGACAGAGGATGGTGAGGGCTTTAAATGTTTCTGTGACATCTCACTGCGCGGGAGGTCGTGAATAGATGCGGATCGAGGGGGGGCATGAATGTTTTCCCAAAAGCCCGGGATCTTTTAGGTTTTTTAAAATTCATTAATATTTAAATAAATCTGATATAATTAGGGAAATGTTACTCTGTTGGTCCAATAAACAATTCATAGCCTTGAAGACCTATTTATTTGGCATTGTTAGGGCTTCTTGATTTGCAATTAGAGCAGCTCAGATTATTCTGGCATGGATTCAAATGTAGCAGATTTGTCAGCTAAACATTCACTCTGTGAACTCCACTCCAGCATAATGTAGTATGACAAAAATAAGTTTTAAGATTAGTAATACTATACTATGCCAAATTTCTAACCTACCTATGTTTTATGACTTAAAAATAGTAACATCAAAGATTTTTTGCTTCTTTTTTAGGTGACATGAGTGAAAATTAGTGGGGATGGGCCGATATTAATGTTTGAGATAACTGTTTGGCCGATTGCCAATACTAAAACCTATGTTTTGTTTGTTGTCGTTGTCGTTTATTTTGTTTTTTGGAAACAAAGAAATCTTAATTCATTCAGTCTTTCATTACACTACCTCTGAATGAGCACAAATTCAATTGTATGCATTTATTTGCCAATAGGGCATTGTCGTTCTACAAGGCAAATATTGGCCAATACGGAGGTGCAGCGGATAAATTGGTGCATCGTTAAACAGGTAAAGAGCCAGATAATTCCCTCAGGACTTGATGGAGACCAAAAACAGAGCTAAAAGAAAGTGACTTGTGTACTTAGATAATGTGACCACAAACAATGTTTCTTGGTATCGGCTGGATGAGTAACATAGGCAGCTTTTTGCTAACCTGTTTGACAAACCAACTTTACCAACCAACTTTGGCTTTTGGTTTGAAGTCTATTTGGAAGTCTACTCCACATTTGTGTTTGGTAACCTCTTTAATGGTCGTATGGGCCACTGGCACAGTGGTTTTGCATCAGGACTCCAAATAATCGACAGAAGTTAAAAGAGTATGAATATTTGATTATGGC
The DNA here is from genome assembly GCF_008729295.1 of Plectropomus leopardus. NCBI lineage: Eukaryota > Metazoa > Chordata > Actinopteri > Perciformes > Serranidae > Plectropomus > Plectropomus leopardus. Next base: position 11,604,614 of record NC_056480.1, read on the forward strand.
AGGCAGGAGGGTAAAGTAATAGGCCAAAAAACCAGAGGACTTTGACCCGGGAGACTGGTGTTTGTGCCCATGTAAAACTAAAAGTCAATGTTGAATTTTTTTTTTTCACGTCAGTCTTGAGTCATAAATGTCGTTGACGTTGAATGTCACATGGCTAAGGTCAACCACGATCGTTTCCTGACCCCTAACCTAGTAGTTTTGTTGCTTAGATGTATACGCTGAGTCTTATGATTCAACTCACATGACTTACAGCCTGTGTCAGGCTCTGCCGTCTGGTGGGTGTGGTCTAAGCTAGGGCGCTAGAAGTACGGGGGTAGGAAGTAGGAAAGGGGCCATCCCCCCTTCCTTTACGCCTCTGGCCAATAGATGTGTTAAGTTGCAGATTGCTGCGTTTTGTCTGGAGTGATCACATCAGATCGTCTAGTTTATCCTTTGAAATAAAGCTGGGTTTTACACAATGTGAAAGTGTTAGAAATAATATTTTTTTATTTTTTATGTAAAGACTCTTTTCCTGGATGTAACTGTGCATCAAGAACATGAAGGGCATAACCATCAATATGAACAAAAAAAAACAAGCTTGTCTTGGATCAATGCATTATGGATTAGCCTCAATAAATCAGATACTGATTAATTATTAAAACTCAAGTTTTAGCTGATAACTATCATTAAACCAACCTTTTTATTCCTTGTAATTGTACTTAATTGTAAAATTGAATATGCTGATGATAGATCAGTGTTTATCAGTGTTAAAATTCTGCATCTGGTATGTTAAGTTCAGTTTTCTGTTCCTTCAATCATTCAGAAAATAAGAATATGTCAACCATCCTCCTGCAGAATTTTTGTGTAGCCTCTTAACACACTTTCAGATTCTCACAGGCATGAGACGAGCTGAGATCAGCTGATAAATATCTAAATTTGGACCTCCTGCTTCACTCTCCCTCTCAATACTGCCCTAATAAATCAGTCATCCACTGATATGCATCTCTCCTCAGACCAGTCCAATCAGCCGACTGGAGCGAGGAGGGGAGAAGGAGAGAGCGCTGGAGTCAGTCAGGTGGATACAGCGGAGCCTGTAGGGCTCGCAGGAATCTGTATGCCGCGTGTCAGTATGAAATTTTAATGATGGCGGGTGGTTGGGCATGAGTGCTGAAACGTCTGTATTAGGAGCTGCAGTGCTTGGCAGGCTGCGAGTCCTTGGAGAGACAGATGAGGAGCTCATCCAGGGGAGGAGAGCTTTGATCAGCTCCTCTTATTTCCATATCGCAATACGCCAACTGCTCTTCCCGCTAAATGAAAGACGACATGGATTATGAGTCACTGGGCTCAAGCAGCAGAGCTGCACGCGCCCGCTTCTTGGACGAAAATGAGAATGATGATCCATTATGCTGTTTGCTTCATCTTGTGCCAGTGCAGCATTATTTTCACCAACATGTGTACGCCTCACGTGCACATCTTGTTCATTCGTCGGACACTGCAGAGCTGACTTTAGCATCTGGGCACTGAAGTAGTAATTTTACCCTCTTGGAAAGATGAAGCAAGAGCTGATTGTGATAAGCACAGTTTTCTCAAGACCTGTTTCCCGTTGTGTGACAAAGAAGTGTATGTTCCCTGTGGGAAGGCAAACTGATATTAAAGGACACATATTGTTCTGGTTTCATGCACTCCAGTTTCTGAGATTATAAATTTTTTTTGAGATTCGTTTAGGTGAATGGGAATTTATGTATTAGCAATTTAAAAAACAATGTTTTGCTATTATATACAAGCAATATGAAGATATGTATTTTTGGATGTTTTATAAACCAAACACTTAATGGATTAATCAAAAACATATGGACAGACTAAATACTACAAAGTGTCTGCATGGCTAAATAACATGGGGAGTGTTTTCTAATTAGAGTGAACTCACCCTTTAAAAGTCCAGTGTGTAGGATTTAGGGCCATTTATCGGCAGACATTTTTTACAATATGTATAACTATGTTTTCAGTACTTTACAGTCACCTGAAACTATGAATCATTGTGTTTTAGTTACCTTAGAATAAGCTGTTTATGTTCATATGGAGTAAAATTACTGTTTCCGACAATGGAGTCTTGATGTGACGGAGTCAGTTTCCTGTTGTAAAGGGCTGTCTGACAGCAAGTCAGAGCGATGAATATGTCTAAATTTAATGTATAGATGTTTAGATGGTCCTGTTTTTATGTGGCTAAGATACATTTTGCTGCTTCCCCTGTCTACGCTCTCCAGAAACACTCAAATGACCTCACAGCTCTCATGCCATTCGGATGTGTTATTGAGGATATTTCTGTTGAATGTAATTTACCAAAGTTGTAAAATGCTTCCATATCTGTCAGGAGTATAATTAAGAACACATAACCACTCACCGTTCCTTCTCTCATTTCCCTCTTCCTTTTTATATGTAATACATATTTATTAATTAATTGTGATATCAATATAAGTAAATGACCATGGTTATTATTTTTGACTATTAATAAATTATATTAATCCACCCCGGCTATCTCCTGAGCTCCAAACAAGCCAACCCCAGTGTGTTATGCAGCATGTTACTAAGTAATTTATTTCTGCCCAACACTTTGAATCAAATCTCAACTTTTGCCAACAGCTAACTTTTGATCAGAAAATCTTTGAGTTTGAGGAAATTGTGGGCCCGCTGTTTGTCACTACAACAACATCAAATGTGCATCTTTAACTGAGGAACCTGACTCTGATGTGTTTCACATAAGAGGTGTAAAGGCAGCATCATCTCCTGCATATTTAAAACAGCCTCCTTCTTCTCCCCTATATACTGTATGTACCACTGCATCCACAGTGTATGTGGAGTGCTTTGGTGTCGACACTGTATGCAGTGTATGCTCCTGCATGTACAGAGTGCTTGTCTGCTTCTTTAGTGCAGCAAACTCTGTATGTTTGATGAATGGAGCTCTTTTCTCTCCTCTGTGTTATATGTTAATCTCCTTCCCACTGCCTCGTTGTTGTCTTTTTTTGTTTTTTTCGCTTTGGCGCTGAGCTGATGCACTATTCCTCAGGGCTCCACCATGCATTGTGTGCTTCTGGCACCGGAGGATAGGGGGAAAAAAAAAAAACACATTAAACAGGGGGAAGAGGCGGCAGCGTCGGCGTCGAGGAGACAGAGAGAGCCCTGACAGCTGTACGACCCCCAGCTTTTTTGCAGGAGACGCAGTTAAGTGGAGATGTTTCCAAAAGCCCTGTTTCTCCATCTTTGATCATGGCTATTACTCCTGCGTGCGCGATGTTAATCTGCATCACTTAATGTTCCCTTTGTCTCCTAATAGAATCGGATGGGATGGAGTTGTCTTCGTCTCTAATTTGTCCACACTCTGACACCTTCAAAGGGTTTTTTCCAAAGCAGTTATGCCACATCACAGCCTCTCCCAACCCCCCCCCACCCCACCCCCGCTCAAACACAAACTCCACCACCCGCCCCACTTGGCCCAGTTTTCGCTGCATATCTAATCCATTACACTGTGGCGTTTGTTTGTTTGTCCTATAATGATGGCCAAGATGATCACCAAATGAAGTGTGTTGTCGAGTCAGTGTGAGTCACTCGCTGACAGAATGAAGGGATTTGCAGAGGCTTTGCTGGCTGTTTTCAAATCATAAATGAAGCATGAAAATGAGTCAACAAGCTCCAAAGATACGGAATTATCATAAAATGACAAAAATATTCTAATGAGTTCTGCCGACACTGGATATCCTGCCGATAGTTATTTAAATGCATGACATCTGTGTAAATGTGAGCGGGGCGTGTTCATGTACTCGTGCAGATTATTTGGAAGCCTTTCATTTGACTTGACTGATGTGCAGAGCAGCACGTAGTGTACATGATTAGCGTGGCGCGAGACAAAACCGGCAGCTAATGGCATTACTGCGTGACTTTGATGAACAGTAATCTTAAAGTCTGACATAAATTCAACCTTTCCCAACAAAGAATTCACTTTGACTTTGCTACATGGGCTGTTGGATGCTGATTTGAAGTTAGCATTTAGATTTGAGTTGAATTTTTCTTTTCTTTATCTCATTCTCCATTAGACCCTTAGTACAGTGTGGAAATTACTGCTAGTGCCACAACATTTACATGTTTAAAAAAGTCTTAAAAACGTTTTAGATTCATTAATCTTAAGATAAGGCCTGAACTGGCATTAAAAAGTCTAAAGTCAATCTTTCAAAAGTATTAAAAAAGCTCATATACTGGAGGTAGGGTTTTTTTTTTTATAAACCTTTATTTCTGACATTGCATTGCAAAAGCTCAAAATAATGAGTAATTTTAATAAAGAAAAGAGTCATGTTTTATGTTACAATAAACATTTGAAAAATAAAATAAAATTTCTCCTAATCTTAAGTAACAGAGTTGGTAAATGTGTTTTTTCGTTTCAATAATGGCCACTATAAAATTGGTTTTGGATTATGTTTCAGATGGCATTGAAAAAGTCTTAAAGTTTTAAATCTCACTTGCCTTAAGATGTAGGAACCCCGATTTAGCAATTTGGAAAAATCTGCCAAGTGTTGTGGTTTTTGATGTTGACCTTGACCTTGACGTGGATGCATATGTAATGTTATAAATTTTGTTTTTGTTATAAATACCTAATTTTCAGTGTTGACATGTGGACAGTGAAAATAGTTTTTGGCTTGAGATGTTAGAGTGTGCTTATTTTCCTTTGTGACTAGGGTTAGGGTTGTGGGGTTAGCTTTGGGTTAAAAAGCAGCGCTCTAAGCACTTTGAGGGGCACTGGTACAGGGGGGCTGTGGGTGTTAATTAAAAGCCCACCATAGAACATATTTAAAAATGAAATTAAATAATAAATGGTGGTTTAAAAGGACAAAGGTGGGGCAGACGGAGTTGCGTTTCTAATTAAAATTCTGAATTCTCTTAAAATTCTCTTAAATTAAGAAAAACCTGGTAAACAGTCATATGATCAATCATAAAAAAACAAGTTAAATAATAAATAGTTATATATAATAGTAATAATAAGTAGTTGATAAATTAATAGAAGGGATTTATATTTAAAAAGGAAGGGTCATTGCTAATGAAATTGAGTGGCATGTTATAATAATAATACATTTAAGAGTTAGTTTAAGAAGTGCTTAAATATAACAAGTGCTGAAAGTTTAATAAAAAGCCACACGGCACACATTAGGATTAAAGTTGAGGATTTTTTAAGTGCCGTTGTATGAAATACTTATGTATAGTCAGTGTTTGATTGCAGAAACAGAACCCACACGGGTTGATATCAAAATGTATTTTTGCCACATTAAAAAAGGCCTATCTGAAAAAATCAATATCAGTCTAATTAGATGCTGTATTTAGAATATTTTTACCGCTTTACCTCGCTGTCACAAAGCCTTTTCCTTTGGCACTACATTTCTCATCCGCTGCCGGTCAACTGTTTGGGTCAGAAAGTGCTGTTACCGGCTAAAACTTTCAGGTTGAAAACACTCCCAATACAGAGTCCACTTAGGAAGACATTTTATTTTTTAGGTAGGTGTTTTTTTTAAAGTGGCTAAAATACGTTTTGATATCAACCCCTGGTGGGTGCATGCCCCGTCTGTTTCTGCAAACTGGGACTTTGCTAACAACCAGCTACTGTATGTAATACATAGACTTTGCATAAGTATCTCATACATCCACACTTTTGAACTATTACTTATTACTTTAAAAATAGGCTTAGGCAATGGCGGACATGACCAAAATAGAACTAGCTCTTACTTTGCTAACTGGATTTTTTTATGTGTTAACAGAAATGTACAATTATCTTTCCAATATATTAAGGAACAGAGGAGACGTAATACTCTATGGAGGTCACTGCTACAGGTAACCTTCTGGTAAAAGATTTTTTAGGCTTCTGATTGGCCAACATCATCTTCCTCTTTGCGTGGCTTTTGCGTTTTGGTTATATCACTGCTTGTCAGTTTGGCGTGCTCTTGACAGAGCTTCAGTTTTGTTTTTCTGTTTTCATTTGGATGGAGATTTTCTGAACTGTTTGTGCGGGTGGAGGGAAAAAAACTATTTCCAAAACACGAAGATGATTGAGTTTTCTCATCACATATTGGATTAGATAGCCATTTTGCCAAACAGGTTCCTGTAAACCTCTGCATAATTACACCCACTGCATTTTCACATGCACATGCTAAAATTTTTAGAATAAAGTCTGCACCCCTCTGAGTGTCCGGACATTACCCATCTAGCTACTTCCACCTCCAATTACTCAATGATGGAAGAAAGTTGAAATGCAGAGGCAAAAAGAGCTTGCTCCTGAGCCAAAATATGACAAAGCACTATTATAATTCCATTAGACATTTCCTCACCAAATGTTTGTGTTGGACCTCTGCTCCAGCACAGCAACTCTTTTCTCCACTCCATCATCCCCCCAAGTGCCGTTGTCAGGTCGGGGCTTTGGGTTTGTGTCTTGAAATCTGTTTCCTTCATCTGAACATGGATGTAGTTTGAAGTTTTGCAACCTATTCATGTGGAAACATCATCAGAAATGTATAAGTACGCAAGAAAGTCAAATGCCAAAGTAGCTGAAGTCACTAATTTGAGTGGTGTACCTCACCCCAACCCATACTCATCCCAGCATACCTGTAAACTTACTGTTATGCAACAAACAGTTATTTTAACCAAAACCACAATCACAACCACAAACATTTTTCTAAACCTGGCCAGGTTGTTTGGTTGCCTGAACCTAGTTTTGGTAGCGAAACCCAAGTTTCCTGTGACAATGGAAGTTTATTTTGAAAAACACTGTAGCATGCAACACGTGGAAATTGACACAGAAAATGACACGTGCAAAACACCTTCATAGTGTGAAGCATAGAGCCACTGACCAAGCTGCCATTTTTGACAAGATAGGAGGGAGAACGTATTGACTATGCTGAGATGCTGGCCAAACTCTGAATGATAACACTTAGTTTAATAAGTCTGCTTGCTTGACGTGCAGGCCCACACTATGTGTTGTTGAGTTTTTTAACATGTTAGCGTTGGGTCGCAAAGATGTTTACGTGTATGTCAGCAGAGGCAAAAGTGACAGAAGCAGGTTTAGACTCTTTGGGGACCAAGTGGCCCCAGACATGCAAATAACATGTGAGGAGGTCCTTTGTTTTACTACTTTTTCAAGACTCAAGTTTTTTTTATAAGGTGTGGAAAGTTTTGGGATGTCTTAGTGGCCCAGGCATTAAGATGTATATAGTATAATGTCTCCCCTTAAGTTACAGCTGGGATACATGAGACGTGGCACAAGAAAGTAATACTTTGCGCAAGAAGGGATCTTTTGTTATTGTTGGCACACGTGTATGAAGTAGCTTATTTCCACACTTTTTACAGGCTGTAGTCGAACATTCATTGAACTGAGTGAGATGACCATAAACTGTCTAAGTAGCAGCCGTGATAAGAGCTGTTCAGTTGCTTGGTGCTTAAATGTTTCCTTTCTGATCTCCTTTAGCATAGGATACACTGGACGACCCATCACGAAAAGAAAAGTGATAGTGCCATTTGCCGATTCCTTATGGCAGCAACATTAAAAGCAACCCACGTCAGTAACATCCGCTGTTGCATAGTTATGCAGTTAAGTATAAGTGCAGTGGGATTTTCTGAGCACCACGGCTGTCGTTTCTTAAGTCCTCATGAATTCACGTTCACATCTTTCCTTGACCTCATGACGCTTACCACGGAGGTCAAGGAAATGTACTCAGGAAAAAACATTGACCCTCATTGTTTTGACTATGTAACAACAGTAATAGCTCATCTCCTCGAGATGCTATAACAAGTTTGGTTTATGTTGCAAATGCAACATATACAATAATGCTTCTTTGTTACCACCGACCCCGCCATCCATGTGGGGTTGCCTTTACCCATGTCTTGTGCTGTCATTGGCTGTGTCTCGCCAACAAACTCTGTGACAGGTCCAGATATTTAGCGTACGAGGTATCGGGGATGCGCCCATGCATTGGTGAGCATTTGAACAGCTTGCATGTAGCACTTGAGCGCTAATTTGCTAGCCAATGCTGATTTGCCTCTGATCTGGGGCTTTTGTCGAGGAGCTCCAAAAACTGTCGGCGAGTGGAAAATCAGGGCTAAAGTCGTGTAGTGTGAACTAGGCATTAGTAAAGCACAGATTTACCACGCCACAGATCCCAGCCTCTAATCCTGAGTGAGGCAATTTAATACCCAGCTGCATGCAGCTTATCACAAAACACTGCGCTTGTTTCACTGCCACTCTGTGACCATGATTTTGAGTGACTTTGAAGGCAACATAGTTTGCTTGGCTTCTTCCCTTATTTTCCCGCCGCCTGATGTCTGAGTGTCTAAGCTCCGTAATGAGCATCATTATGTCACTAGAAATGATGTGACTGAGTTGAGGAATCTAAACTAGCTCCCTGACTGTCAAAAACACGTTCATGTCAAGAACCACCCATATTTCACACATACAGTCCAGAGAGATGAACAAAGAAATCCACTCATAAATAGTAACATTGCAGGGAGGTTTTTGCAGAGCTCTGTCCAAAGCCGCTGCAAACAGCTCAAAAGTGGCGACTTACGACAGCTATTTACTATTCATCAGACTGAATATGCCAAACAGTCTGTATGTCATTATATCTGACAAATGTGTCTCCACCACAATTTAGCTTGATAAACGTTTTTAGCCTCAAGCAACTGTACAAACTTGAGCAGTTCAGTCCAACATTTTAATTTAAATATGCAGTTTCCGTTCAGCATTTATTATTCAACTCATCATCATTTGCATAAAAATACTAGTATAGAAACTTGGCTACTGTCAACCAGCCACAGGGACTGAGTGTTTGAGTCAGGAGCAAACAAAAGAGCTTCGAACGCAGACAGTTATCATCCAAAAGAATAATCCATAAGGAAAGGAACACAAACATGGAGTAGACAAGGATGTTTGTGCAATTATGTGTAGATCCTGCAGGGGATTAACGGCAGAAAAAAGCAGGATCTCGTGTTTGTGTTTATATGAGCAAAAAAGGCAGTAAAAGGATGCAAATTATTATTCTATTATTATGAATATATTATTTACCCCTTTCATAAATCCAATAACTTTGCAAAGTAGATCACTCCCTCTGTCAAATGCCATCGACCCTACTCCCAGATCAGAGCCACTTATGACTACTCATATAGTCATATAAAATCAATAGATGCAGAGCAAACTGTCTTCTAAAAATCAGGCTTAGCTCTTAATACATGTAGATTATTGCATACAAACACATATGTATGGGTAAAGTGGCTGTCTTTATTGCATAATTGCGTTATAGTGAAACTGTCAAAACAATTGTCAAAGTTACCACATAGTGACAAAATGAGCATTTTTTAATCTATTGGTAAGTTGCATTATTAATTCATCGGTAAACTTACCGTCTTTATAATTTAATAATTGTTTGTTCTAGAAAATGTCAGAAAATAGTTAAAGGTGGCAATTACAAGGACATAGGGCCCTGGGTGTCATCTGAAAATGGTTGTTTAGCGATGAGGTTAAGTTTCCCTGAACTTCACCAAGTACTTTTATTTGCCTAACCCTAACCATATCTTAAGAGCTTAAGTTTTTTACACAGCTTCCACTGGAGACACAAAGGCTTTTTACTACTTTTTTCACATATACAGTGGTACTTTTACCTGACGCAGCAGATGGTTTGTTTCACAGAACCAACTGAGATCTGTTTGGACAAGAGCAAGCACTTTCAAAAATAGTTGGAAGTTCATCGGACAAACTATCTTTCTATCTCCTTCTATCACTGGAGCCAAAGCCGACAGGGAGAAGGGCGAAAAAACATCTTTTCCATCAAGAAAACACTTCAGCACCATTCTTTGCTCTTCTTTCAATGGAGAAGTACTCTCCAATTCTGATATTTCTGATGCTGTTCAGTTGAAATGAGTGGGGAGAATTGACCATAGACAGTATTTAAAGATGGATGACGTTACAGCTACCCTTAAGTGAGGTTTAAACATCTTGATCACCCCCTGGTGGCTGGCTGCAGTAAAGGCCATAAAGCTCGCCCCTTCCATGTCAGTGAATAGTCCAAACTAAAATGACAAAGTACACGCCAAATGAACTTTTCCCAAAGATAATAGTTAAGTTAGTTCTCATCACCCTGATGTTTGTTAAACTGAAAGTCTAAAACATTTGGTTTTAATGAGTGATTAAATTCTACAAAAAGGGGATTTTCCACAATGATTGACAGCTGTGTTTGCCAGTCCGTGTTTAGTGGTGCTGCTCATGATTGGTTGGATAATTATTTGGGCGGGAACTGTGGATGTCACTGCTGCACAGACTGTCTGAATGATGTCATCAGTGCAAGATGGCAGTGACCATATGCCTGATATCTTGGTTTCACTTAAGCATAGCGGGGGTAAGTGGGGACGTTTTGTCCATCAGTCTGTGGGCATGACATACAAAAAAGGTCCCCAACTGGACTGAAATTGGTCACTTTATAGTTCTTGGTGCATTCTTTAACCCTGAGAGCCCCCCTCAATGCCCAATATGGGTATTTCTAGAAAAAAAAAATTTGTTGTGGAGTTGGCGGACTTGAATTGCTGGACAAACAGTAAACAGTGTTTTGGAGCTGTTAGAGCTGGCAGCTTAAAGTTGTTGACGGGGCCGTAGGGGGGCTGTAGGGGTTGAACTTGATTGTGCCTCACAGTTTTGGGGGGAAGAATATCCTTGGGTACGTCATAGGTTTTCACAGCTTTTTGTGATTTTTCACAGGACATGATAACCTCCAGCAGTTCTGTCTGCAGGTTTATCACTGCTTCAGCTGGATCTATAATCTGTTTGTGATGCATCACCATGCTCCTCAAGTAAAGTCTTACCGAAACATTTTCTCAGAATTGAGAAAGTTTCGCTGGAGCTCATGAGCAGGCAGAGCTAATTGGATGGATAGAGCTTAATCAGGACAACAGCGCTATTGAGGACAAGGCTATTCCATGCAAAGCAGACAACAGGATGCTGAGGGGGGAACAGGAAACAAAAGACAGAGCCTGGCGACTGTTGCCAGCACTGCTCGTACAAAACAAGGTGATGAGCCGAGCTGGTTGACTGCCTCGGGGCGTGAACGTGGCTCTCCTAACTTGAGCATACGTACTTAGCGATGACAGAAAACAGGCATGCAAAAGCCCAACATGGACCTGCAGAAAAAGTTTTTTTTCGCTGGTAGGTCTGCTTACAAGTGCATAAAGCTGAGATAAAAAGCTGAGTTTGTAGATGTGTGAGTGTGAGGCAGGAGGAGAAAAGGCCTCTTTCCTCTGGAGCCTCGGTGAGAAATGAAACAATATTGTGCCTGGCTTGGCTCCAGGCTCAGCGAGGGGACGGACAGCTCGGGGTGGCTGTGAGTTTATGAAAACAGCCGAGGATGTAGCTGTGATGGCTGTCTTTAAGTGTTTCGCTTCAAATCTAAAAGGGGGCTTATGTCCCTTAGAGCTGGTGTTAACATGCTGCGCCTCCCCTCTTTATTGGCATCTTATCAGGCACTGTGCTTTCCTGAGCCTGTTTTTATACCAAACCCCACTAATTACACCATTATGTAATGACCCCAGCCTTTTGCCCTGATGAAATGAGAAATATAATGCTCAGCATATTAGATGTCAGAGTCCTAATGGAAGCACTGTTTGTCCGTTAGCTGCTTGTCGCTGAAGAAAGAGCATATTTTTCTAGTTATGTTGACACTGATGATAAAATCACATATTACATTAAGCATGTTTTCTTTAGAGCTGGAAAATGTATGTCATGATTAGCAGTTAGTGTAACTCCTTGAATACTGCTTCCATTCTGTGTCAGAGGCGAGCGGCGATAAGGCTGACAGGCTGTGTGGAAGGGGATTGCTAAAAGCTGTAATCCACATTTGGTGCACTGAGGCAGTTTAAGACTGCCCTGAGCTCCTCTGTCCTCAGATTTAGATAGTGATAGTCTATAATGTATTGTGTACTGTAGTGTATTTCATGCAAGGCATGTCTGGCATAATAGTAGATTCAGTAGGCCAATTACTACATGTAAATCTAAAAAACATGTGTTACTGAGCCATAAGTACCATTTCTTTTGGTGCCCCCAAGCATTTGTTTTGTGGTATAATGTCACAAAATTATACTGCATGCAGTGTGCTAATGAGTCCTAGAACCTCGTCTGCCTCCGATACGTGTACTTCTTCTTGGTCCTGGTAATAACAATCACAGAAACCATCTCCTGTGCAGTATTTCTGACTTGCTGCCGCCCTAATTCTATACAGCAAACATACTTTACCTGCAGGAGTAGATAGGTCCACACATCAAACCGGTGACAGTGAACTAAATGGCTGCTTGTAACGGTATATCCTTCAGAAGTTATCATCACAGTCATACGTCTGTAGGTGTGTGTCCCGAGGAGACAGTGGCCAGGGTTGGTTAGTCACACTTAGCATGATTAGGAGCAGCTTTCAGACATTTTCCCACTGTGGCTCTGTGTGGAGATAATAACACCCAGAGGAACACTCTCAGTTTGGACACCTCTCTGAGCGTGTCAGACATGTACAGGTGTCTGTATTTGTGGATGTGAGCTCACTGCAAAACATATACCTCTTCGTCATTTAAAGGGGCATACCACAGATGTTGTGTTTTTGCCCATTAACTACTAGGGCTGCATGATATGACGAAATATATCATCTGATGATTAAAAAAAAAGTCCATCATTACATATTATGTTATACTGTTTATTTCGTTTACATCATCTGATAATGCTTTGTGTGGACGAGGGGGCGTCTACATAATGCACGGCACCAAAAGAAACAAACATCGAGGAGCTGGAAAATGATACAGAACGTGGGGATTCAGCTCAAGACCCCGACACTATTGTTGTTTTTTTAGCCGATGGCATGAGACTGGCTTTGGCATTTAGATTTTCCTTCTCTTTAACTACAGCTCTCTGCAGCTCACAGACACACACACAAAGCAGGGCTTTTGCCGAGCTCAAGACCATGACTATGTAGTCACATTTTGCGATCACGGAGCACCAGTGCGATTTAGAAATCTTTGCAGTCTATGAACTGGAGAGCTGTTAGTTTGTTTCCAGCTCGCAGTGGATGAATCCTCATATCGAGGGTACAGTTTAACTTTCTGCTAAAGCTAACATCCAACTGTTGACCGAAAGCTTCAAGTCCACAGCAAAAACATTAACACCTCTGGCTCAAAATAAAAGCCCCATGGGTCCCGTTTTGATTCATTTAATTCTAACAATACTTTATTTAACTTTATGTTTTACTTTATGTAACATTCTGATTGTATTTTATTATACTTTATTATAACAGTAGTTTATGTAACTTTATTTTATGGCAGTAGCTAGTTTATTTGTAACTTAACTTCATTGACTAATTTTGTATTTTAGTATTTTACAGTACTAGGAGATTTTAAAATATTGAGATACGTATATCATGTATCATGATATACAAAGCTTAAAAATATTGTGATATTATTTTTAAGCCATTGCTCAGCTCTATTCACTTCACATCATTTCTTATGCTGCTGCATAACTTTAATGTTAAATCAGTGGTTAGTTTCTGTTCATTTCCATAAGATATGCCATTGAACAGGGGTGTACTTACACAAAATCCCATGGTTTTGGAATCAGGGTTTGATACATTTTTGGTACAGCAGGGAAAACAAAAAACAATACAGGAAATCTGTATTTTTAAATTAATTTAACAAAAAAGAGACATTTATTACCTAACTAACCAACCAATTTTCTTTGGGGTGATACCGTCGAAAATTTCATGTTTGAAGTGTTTTTTCACAGATAAAACTCAGCTTCAGTTGAACAGCATTGTTATATGTTTAGACTCTTTGTTCACTGAGCTTGGCTAAACAAGCTAAGCCACCTAGCATGCTACAGCTGATACACAGCAACTAGTGTGCTGCCAAATATTTCCAGGGAAAACGTGAACTCCAGAATATCTGTTCTGTGTGTCCAAGTAGAATTGTGAAGTGGTAGGAGCGAGGCACCTCTGTTTCTAGAAGTAAAAGTCTCATGACTCACAGCAACTCTAAGACTTGGGTTGGCATTTAACTCTGCCAACTGAACCATCAGTACAAAAATAAACAACAGCATAAGAAAATATTCAGTTCTTTTATAAAAAAGTAGAAAGTACATGCATGTACAAAACATTGAACTCCGTCTCTATCCCACCGATGTGATCAAAGGTTATTGTAATTTTCTCTTTCTCTAGCAAATGTTGATTATTGTACCAACCTGCTTTACCTTTAGTTCCTTCCAAACAAGCCTAAAATCTATCAAACTCCCTGTGTGTAAAGGGATTATTCAAAGGAAGCCATATAGTACAGTACAGTACAAGATAACGAGTACATACAATGTTCCTGATATTTTTGGCAGTGCTGGTAGATGCGTGTGAAGCGTTTCATGTGTGCTCGTCTTTGTGCTTGTGCCTGTGTGTGACCACGGGTGCATGTGAATTAGTGAATCGAGTTGTACTGCACTGTCTCCATCACACCTGATACTCAGAATGGGGTCCCAAGACTCCCAGCTGGAGCAGCTCCATGCTCAACATGAAACACTCAGCTCCCCCGCATGTCTGCCACACTGTAGAAGTTCCCTTCATGTAGCATAATGAATAATGCACATCGAGGAGGGGAAAAAACCCTTCGCAGCTCCTGTATGTATAATGAAGGTAATGTGTTTGTGCAGTTTGTCTGATTAGGTGAGAGCCTGTCATATATCTTGTCCCTTTAGGGTGCAGAGGCTGCTCACTTTGATTTCCCTGCACCTGGAAATGATGCAGAAATGATTTTGCAATTGATCCCGGAGTGACTGATGTACAATCAATTGTTGTCATGCCGTTGTCGAGCCCCTCCAGCCTCTGATGGATGACACTGTCGATACCTGTATTGCCATTCAGGTCTATTGACCTTTCTCTGAGGCATGTTAGCACCACTTGGCCCGGTCATTATGGCTGTGATCCAGATGCCAGGGGTCGGCATCGGAGGAGCCTCCATCTATCACAGGGAGAGAGAGAGAGAGCTGCTAAGATGAGCAGTAAGAGAGACACCAGAGGAAGAAGACGAGAGAAAAACAAAGGACAGAGATAAACACAAAGAGACAAATTTAAAGATTGAGGGTGGGACAAAATGTAGATGGTTCAATATGTTGCTAGGCATTATCGATACACTAGCACAAAATATGGATGTTTTAATTTAAACATGCAGGCGCTCCGCATCAAGCCTGTTTCCATTTTGACTTACTAAACTCCTTTATGGCTCTGCGTCCTTTATCGTCCTGCCCATAGCAAAGGGTCTGGATCTCCCTAACCACTAACAGATGATATCCTTCATGAACAGCCTTAAATAATGTGTGTGTAACAATGTGTAGAGCATAATTCTGCACAATGTGGGTACAGTATTTAGGTTGCTGCAATGCCATGTATTTATTAAGTAGAAATGTATGTGAGTATATTGTATGTATGGATTGTTTTCATGCATTGATGCATGCTATCGCATTAGAACAATTGAAGTCTATTCAGTTTTAATACTTTACATAGAAAACGCGTAATCTTCATCATGATCACATCATTGTGCCCCATATTTCACTGTACAGTAGTTTTACCTCCCGTTGCTAAACAGAGAGTCCAAGCCCAGCTGGGGCTGGAGTAAAAGAATAAACCCTCTTCAGTGTACTGCAGTAGTGCATGTGAGTGGCTCCACCAAATTGTCATTTTTACATGCACTTAACTCGCTGTTTTTAATGTATTCTGTTTTTATTCAGCTTGTGCTCAGTGGCTGCGCCGTTATCAGGTTTCTATCAGCTATGGCAGCAGGAGCTGCATTTCTAAATTAAGCCTCATGAATTATTCTTGCATTCGTTTCTCACTACAATGAAGGGAGAAAGTTTTCTTAAAGGAGATTGTTTGGACCAAAGATGCATCTGCAGAAGACACAGTAACTACTGTGTGAATAACACCTCTGTAGAAACTCATGTTGCTGTATAAACATCTCACAGTTTTCCCAGAGGAACACCTCTTCCTCCTCTGTATGTAGTGATACGCTCCACCTCCATTCTCTTTAACATGTCAAATCATTAGAGCAACACTGCTTACCATTCCACAAGTGTTGTGATAAAGTTAAAAATGCCTTCTTATGCCTTTTCTAAGTCTAAATCTGGAGCCAGGTATCTGAACCATTAAGTTATAATAATTCATCCCACTCGCTGTCTGTCAGTTGGATAATTTAGTAAATTTGAACTAAATAATTGATTCTCCTGGAGCAATAACACTCAAGATTGATAAGCAAGCCAGAAACAGATTACTTATGTCTAAGTGGCTCATCTCTGCAAAAAAAGGCACTCGCTAGTTTCTGCAGCAATCAGGAATAATTTCAGTAAAATTGAACAGTGTGTTTTTGGACTAGAGAGGCTGCTTTCTTGTTGAGAGCTGAGAAGCATTGCCATGATTGCACTTAAAGTATATAAGAAGCACAACAAAAACTGTTAGTGCTTTTCCCTACTCCATCTCAATGAGTTGGTGCTTTTATCCAGAACATCTTAAAAAGCCATCCATTATTTTGCCGTCTCTTTACATCCCCATTTTATCTAATTATGAGTTCAGTCTATCTAATCAATTTTAGAAATGTAAGGCCATTTCTAGGATTTCAGGACATTTCTAGGTCTTTAGTTCATTTTTGTGATTTTTGGACATTTCTATGATTTTAGTTTGTTTCTAGGATTTTGGTTTGTTTCTGCGATATTTGTATGTTTCTACGATTTAAGGACAGCAAGAACTGCTGTACCAACACAACAGTCGCTCAGGAGTTAATTCAATGAGTCGTTCAGGGTTAAGGGTCGCGGGCTGGGGTGTTTGGCGTCTCAATAACAGGTTGAAGCAGTGGGAGATAGGAGATGCTGCAGCTTCCAGTAGGAGGAGAGCTGCTGCTTGTTTGGCTCCAGCAGTCTTCTCTCCCCTGGGGTTCCCTGCTGTCATGCACACATTACTGATTACTGTAATAGTTTAATCAAGAGGGACAGAAAAGGCACACACACACATCCAGCAACTTCTGCTCTCACTCAGAAGAAACCTCAGTCTTAAAAGTTTTGCCTTCAGAAATGTCCGTACAGTGCTGTCAGTGCAGAAGAAAGGATCAGAAATGCACCATTTAAAAATGAAGAGAGAGTCGTTATTAAGGATGATTTTCCTTCCTTTCATAAGCTGTTTACACCTGACGTTTCCACTTCACACATTACAGATAGTGCTGGATATAGTCAGAATAGTCAGGGGAACAGAATCCTTTAACTGCAGACCTCAAAGCTCCCTTTAACTCTTCATATTAGGAAAAAATGCAGCATGCATGGAAAAAGTTATTGTAAACCTTAGGAATGTGGCCTTGGACACAAATCAGTTGCTTTTTCAAGGCATCGTGGCAGTGATACTCAACTTGCATCTGACAGAGTGCAGAGTGGCTCCCAAACCATTTTCTAATTCACAATAAAAACAAAGTTATTCACAGTGGGAATTCTTCTTGTACTTTTAGTATATTTAAGTTGCCAGAGTGCATAAAACTGCATCAGATTAGAGCTTGTCAGTGGAGGGTCCCTCACACCTAAGCCCCTAATATCCTAAAAGATGTCCTGAAATCCTACAAATGTCATACATCCACGAAATGTCCTAAAATCCTAGAAATGTTCTAAAATCCTTGAAATGTCCTGAAATCTGAGAATTATCTTAAAATCCTAGAAACGAACAGTGAAAGTGAGATCCGAGATCCAGTCTCATCATTCTTATACCCAATGTGAACAGACAGACTTAGAGCTGTCCACTTGTAATCAAATCACCCAGGACACACGTTACTACCAGGTGTCAACAGGCTCTTTGTGTGGGTGGTCAGGGTTTTTCCTAAAATAATACTTGCACCCTCATAGTGTGCAGGTATTATTTTAAGAATCTTTCTTGGTTTCTCACATCCCACTCATCCAGGCATCACGCTTGTACACTGAAAGCACTGACGTGGTGGACGGATTTGTTAAGTTTAGAGTGAGAAGAAGCTGGTCTGACGCAGAGATCTGAGGGTCAACAGATCTCATCTCATTCCAGTCACATGACACCCACACACAGATCATATTTTACCACCTTGTCTCTGTCCTTATCTCTACTCTCACCTCTCCTCTGTCTCTACCTTCCTCAGTGGCATCCAGCACAGCGGCAAGACACTATCTGGTGGTCGTTAATTACAAAGTGTGGTTACAGATCACTTTAATGGCCCCCTGACTGCAGATTAGAGCCTTATGAGCACCATTATCCCGTAGCAGTTTATAACTGTGTTAAACAGAATTCAGCAGTGAGGACTGATCACACCTCAGCTCCACCCCGCTCATCTTCATTGGTACCCCGAGCATGTGAGGAGAGTTGAGGTGGATGCTGGAGGTGAATTGCAGCTGATTTATGAGGGCAGTGTCTCTGCTGGAAATGTCTTGGGGAATCCTTGAAACCTGGGAATTGTCAGTTTCAGCTACTGAACCAGGCTTGAGGTGCTACTGTACAGAGTGAAGTTTTTTTTCTTGCTCGATCAACAAGTTGTCCGTCTTTGCAGCAAGGTCAAGTATTTGTATGTGCTGTTTGTTGGTTTTGTACATTTACACAAGGACACACTTAGGCATTCCTGCCAGCAGCTTCCAGTATAGCATACTATTTTTTTTTCATATATATAAGATAGAAAATGTCTGCTTTGAAAATGGCCTATGCACCAAGATACTCTCATGCATCGCACGTTGTTTAGACTGTGATGACTCACCTTTACTTTTTTTTCTGGGCACAGTTTTGGCACTTCCCTTGAGATGGCACCCCAGGCAGCCATCTATATAGCCTATGGCACGCACTGACACTTTTGGTGTGGCAACACTTTCAGTACGAAGAAGAACCGGCTGTAGCATTTAGGGTCTCGGTCACAATCAATGGGATATGGAAAAATGGTTGGTTTGTTCACTGAGTCCTTGTCGTGCAAGAGTGCCGATCCTCTCTTGAATAATCAGTGGACTGCAGTGCCTCTAGCTCCACCTTTTAGCATCTGATCAGTGTGCTGGGTATGTCAACAGAGAGGGGACGAAAAAAGGGGCTGAATGGAACGGTTCTATTGGTAATGTCCTCAGGTTTTTGACAATGGAAACACAATAAGAGCCGTTCTAATGTTTAATAAACTGAACTGAAGCATACTGCTTGGTGAAAAAAAGGCTCAACTTACACTGACAATTTAGAGTCATTTAGGCTTTAGGATTTAAGTGATGTAATACTGTTGAATTTTGGACGCCCAGTGAAAGCCATAAAAACAAGAAGTAAGACAATCAAATGTTGGGATGATGATGATAAACAGCCAGGTTTCAAATGAGCCAATTAGAGTCTGATCTAGACTTTCGAAGACAGGTGCGAGGACTCCCCAGAGTGTATTTGTAGAAGACGGCGAGGTAGAAACCTACAGAAGAGGCAAGAATAGATAGAGCACTAGACAAATACAAATTGACAGTGCTCCCACTTGTTTTTATTCATGAGACTACACACTATCATTCATCATCTATTGTTGGAAGAGCAGAGAGATAAAACTAACTCATAGTTTGTGTGTCTGTGTTACAGTGTTAGTGGAGGAGGTCTCTGAGTCCACCTGGCTGACACTAAACTCCGCCACCATGCATCTCTGGAGTGCTGAGGTGGTACCACACCTGCTCCAGACACATTAACCGCAGCCAGGGTTCACCCGATGGCCTTCCGGCTTCGCCAAGCCTCATCTTGCTCAGTGCTCAGCGCACCCTTCGCCCATCGCTGTGATGAAGACCGCCAGCCGCGCCCAGCCCCGCAGCAGTCCTCCGCTGGTCCAGATGAGGCGCTACACACCTGGGGTGTATCCTTTCCTGTTCCCCTCAATCATCAGCTCCCTGCCACAGCTGCCGCCGCCGTCACCGCAGAGGCTGCAGATCCAGCAGCCGTCCAGCAGCGGCAGCACACCCTCGCCTGTTGGTGAGTACTCCTTCTGCTCCACTGAGAGTGGTTGTACATGCCTATCCAAAGTTGTCTCTTGTCCCTGAAAAACAATGGTATAGGTCCTGTGCTCACTCTGTGCAGGTTAAAATAACCTATTTTTTTGTTCACTATCATATGGGAAAATACTGGGATGTTGTTATATTGATACAAATTTTGCGAATGATTCAGTTTAGTGCAACAGTAACTGCCAATAAAGGAAGTGTTGTGCACTTTATGTATAAAGTTAGAAAGGAAGGATGTGGACATTGTAGAGGTGAATGGTCATGTAGCGTCTGATTTCATGCAGGTAACTGGTGATTGTGACAAACTTTGACTGACATAATGGTATGAGCAATTTGTTCCCTAACTTAACCCATATCATAGTTGCCTGTGTGAAAAAATTATGGAGAACCCCAGTAATTAGTCCCAAAACCTGGAAACAAGTTGCATTTCAGCACCTCCTGTTTTGTCGCCCCAGAGTCAATGGGCTTTTTCAATGGCTTTTCGGTAATTAGGTCTGTGGTCAAAAAAAGACTTTGACGTTTTGTTCTATGACAAAATACGTCAGTAAATACCCCACTCCTGAACTTTAAAGCTTTCATGTGTCTTAAAAAAGGCAGTTGCTAACAAGTGGCTAAATGAGACTACAGAGTGTCAGTACCACTGCGCTTAACACGGCAGCCCACAAGACATAACAGAGTGAATGCTGTTGTCCCTCTCAACCCCAAACCAAAACATTATACTTGACAGCGATGGCAAGGGAGAGGTGGATAAAAAAACAAACAAAACGGTATGTTGCATCAGCTGACAGAAGGTTACATGATCAGTGGGAATAACCCAACATGTCAGCGCAATAATGCAGACTAACCCCGGTGTGTCAATCAGTGGAACTAGATGAAAACAAGGAGCAACACAAGCTACAAACTAAGGTTATCCCTGCAACCATTCCCAACAGATTCAACAGGAAAAAATAAACCGTTGCAGCATTGATACATATATAACTGCAGATATAAGACCCTACTCAGTAGTGGAAAATGCAGGCTTTATAAACGTACTTTACCCTTTAAACCTGAGCAGATGGGTGTGATTTCTTTAAAAAACATGTAGAAGTTTTAAGTCACAAGAAAATAACCCGAAATTTAGCAGAAAAAAAGAGAAAAGTAAGGTAAAGTTTAAAAAAAAATAACAAAAGAAAAAAAGCCAGACAGTAATTCCTTCTTTGTACAACCCCCTCCCCAAAAAACACAGTTTAGTTTAACTGTATTTAAGAATTAAAAAATAAGGACATTTCTCTGTCATGTCAGAAACAGAATGTCAGTTTCTTTTGTTTGTGTTTATTTAAAACAACAGTATAACATTTTATTTATTATAATGTGCTGTTTTTGTTTTATATGCTGCTGCCCCAATAGATAGGTCACTCCATCATTGTCCAAAGTTTAAAAAAAAATAGTTTGTTAGTTTTAATAATTAAATGCATTAAAATAACAAACGATTTAAAAAAAATAAATTTAAATGTAAGTCAATTTCTCTGGCATTTCTACTTTTTGCAGTACCGGAAATGTAACCTGTTAACACCTTTACATGGAACGTAATCCTAAACTGTGGATTTGCCCGGTACATGTTGCATGCTGGTATTTCAGTATTTTAAAAAACATACTTACTATTGATCTACTTTAAAATAAGGACTTTGCTGCACTGTTCGGCTGTGACGTTAATCAGACAGAACATGATGATATGAATCTCAGATGGCAGTGAGTAATCCAGACAGTTGCTTGGCTCCTGGATTGTTTCCTCACTGGAAGTGGCCCCTGATGTCTCCCACTACTGTAGCAATATTTTGACACACTCTGGTTTGTGTTGCCTAAGCCTGAGCTCTGCTGTTTTCAACTCTCAGCTCCACATATTTACTCCCTTTCCTCTCCCCCTCCTCTCCCTCCACCACCTCAAAATCTGCTCTGACATGAAAACCAGCAGGCGGGTTCACCCAGGGGGGATTCTTCTCCCAGTGAGGAGCTCAGGTGTGCATCTCTGTGTGCTGCTGAACTCTGAAGTGTAAATAGACACAACACAGACAGTCAGTTTCAATATTTGTTGTTTTTGTTGAGCAGAGTTTATATTCCTGTTGATAAACAGCATCATTTGAGAAATTAGACACAAGGCAAATACCAAATCTCTTCATTATGTTTCTATTTCTGTCAGTCAAAGCTTTTCTCATCCATTATGGCAAAAGCTTTAAGGCTTTACTATTGACTTAAAAGTTAGATATTCATGCTTTAAAGTGTTAATGCTTCATTCGTAGTTTAGCCTTCATTTGCTTAATTTGCGGAGAGAACCAGGCCTTTATTTGAAACAGATTTATAGAGAAATTATTTCAAACTTTTGGTTGTCCTACTTCAGAAAGAAGCTTCACTGTTTTCTGATCTTTTGCATTCATTAGTGATTGACACAACACACTGCATTGATAAATCCAGAAAAAATACATGCTCATACTTGTCTCCTGTAGCTCCGAGCTTCTCTTTTTAACATAAATCCTGTTCTTATTTACTTAATACAGTAAGTTCTTTTTTTTGTATTTTGAAAGTGTGAAATACTTATGGACTTGAGGCTGGTGCTTGTGACAGTGCGAGATGTGAACATCAATGGCATCCTCCTTGGCTGAGCTGTAACGTTGGGTAGCTCAGTGCTGCTATGTGAGTTAGCAGTAAACACATGCTTCCTTCTGCGCCATAAAGCTGTGACAGGTGTAGTTTGATAAACATAAAATAGCTCTGTGGAGTATCTTGAGTAACCGGGTGATAATTTCTGCAAAGAGTCATTGCTGTTGTATATTTCAAATGTATTTTTTGGCGCTTTGAGCAGCACAAGCAAAAGTGCCATTTATTTTTATTATATTGGAGAGAAGTCAAACATCTCTAAGGCCGATATCTCCAGCACTCTGCGACTCACACCAAAACAATTTAGACTGATAAATAGTAATACAGGTAAGAGGAAAAATATGTATTTTTAATTTAGGGTGATCTGTCCCTTTAAACTACTCTCTATCAAAGGCTACAGGCTACATGTACATGTACTTATAAGAAGATGTGTTCTGAAATGAGTGCTAAATAGATCCAAAGTGTCATTATTGTGGTATGTTTATATGGATTGTGGAAAGTGTGTGGTCCTTTTTTCAGTATATCTTTTTTAAATCACATGAAAATGTGCATGCACCAAACAGAAAGCAGCAAACCGGGAGGACAGTACACATGGAGGGGACTCCAGGGAGGTGTGAGAACGTGAACAAGTCTCGGCTCTCTTGGACTGTGGAAAAAGGAGGAGAATCTGATGTAGAGGGTCTGCGTTTATGTCAGCGTGTATTTAATCTTCCTACCAGCACTTATTTTAACTCTTAATATTTAAAAAAGTTTGCTTGTTCCCACAGCCTCCCTCCACTATAAGAGCACAGCTAACTAACAAAATATAAAATGTAAAGTTTGTACACAAATACAGTTTATCTATATTGATTACACTGATGCCATACTGACAACAATACCGTCAACAGATGGCACATTTTCTCTTGGGTTTCTAAAGTTGTGTGTTTTTGCAGATACATGAGAAATTGTTAATGTGCTGTATTTCTGAAAGGAAGTTTGGCGTACATTTTTCCACCAGCAACAAGATGGAAATAATCTCAAAAGAAATCTAGTTGTAGTCTTACAAAAAGTGACCCTGCAAGATCCCCAGTCTTTGCAAAATCTTATAATGTGCGACTAAAACCTAAAGGTCTTTTCAGTCAGTTTTAAAAGTCTTCTAGTGTATGGTTGGCATAAGTTGAGAGCAGCTCAATCAAAAAGTGATTTTCCCACAGACTGTTTTTTCAGAATCATTTACAGAGGCCTGAAGAGGAAAAACTGTACAGCAAGAGAAGAAAAACAGAAATCTGATCTTAATTTTACCTTATTCAACTTCACCGTTAATCATCTTTTGATTTATTTTGTGATTAAATTTTGGATCGAAACCTTGAGTGTAGGAATCACCAAGTAAGACCTCTAACTTGCATCAGAGGGGCATCTGTTTGTGTCTTCATATTGCCTATAGTAGTACTATAACATTTGTTTTTTAAAAATAGCCTGTCATTGTAAGAAGTGAGTTCGTGCAGTTGAAAGCAAGATGAAGTGAATATCAATACATTACTGTGATCTTGCCCTGCTGACTGGGGCAGGACAAAGTGCAGACATGAAATATTCAGCACCATCAACATAAAAAAATACAATAACAAAAAGTAGATAAAAAGACTACAGAGGCTGTCTTCGCTTGATCATCCTTTGGTGTGTGTGAAGCAGAGGCTGTATTGTTCACAACATTAGAGAACGAATAAATGTGAGGCTGTCTGATACAGATGTGTCTGAACACGTCTGAACTTTGGACACCAAGAAAAAAAATCAGATGAAACAAACAGTAAGGTAATGAGCACCGCTGTTGAGTGGGGTTTGTGGATTCACACAAATGATGTGGGCCGTCGCGGCGTCCCCCGGGGACGCACTCAAACACTTGCTGTTGTTGGGTCAGCGGTCCGGTTCGCCCTGCCTGCTGCCTTCTATCTCCACAGGGAGATTTGCAAAGGAAAATGAACTCTACTGCAAACACCACATACCTCCTGGGAACTCCAGTGGCCCAGTCAACATCACTGAGGAGTGTGTGTGCATGTGTATGTATGAGGAAGATAAAAAGAAAGACAGACAATGGAAATATTATAATAAAGCATTATTGTTTTGAAACATTCTCTTTCCAAAAGCCTCTAAAACTTTGATATTCAGTCCTCCTTTAAAGGGACATTACAAGTAAGTATTCCTATAAAGGAGTCATTTTGTATGTTTTACTTGCATAAATTACAGCTATTTATTATACCAACCCACCGCTGCATTTGAATTTGTTTTTCAATATTCAAGGCAGCCATTTGCTTCTATTCATTTCATTGAGGTCATTCAAAACACTTTGATAGTGTGAGCAAGTCAAGCAACTTTCAAGTGTCTGCATATATATTTATGTTTTACGAAAGAGAATGGAAAGTAAAGGCTGCCTGGAAGGTTTGAAAATAAAAATCTGACAGTATGAAAAACATTTAATAAATGATTAAATGCAAAGTACATAGTTACATAATGATGTGCTATAATAATGAGGAAACATGTTTCTTATATAGCAATAACCCAGGGTTTCTCACACATTAATTTATTGGTAATAAAAAATAAAAACAGCTGCAGCCACAAATGGATTTTTTTTGGGGGAGCTCGACTGTTCATTAGGAGCGCTGTTGAAATATATACACTGTTTGGTTATGTATTGCAACTCAAGGAACGCAGAGCGTACTCTGGGCACAGATGCAACAGCAGAACGTCAAGCACATTGAAAGCGAAACTTGACCGTTCATTGTGCTGGCTCTAAAAGTTTGCATTCACTCGCAGCAGCTGCTCCTTTCATCCATTGATCTTATCTGATCAGCTCTGGAGGAATTGGCAGATCAATTAACAGCTCTGCCTGTCACAAACTGCTGCTGAGGAAAAAAAAGGAGATGATGGAGAGCTACTATGTTCAGGGACCCACAAAAGCCTCCCAATTTCAATAGGGGACACAGAATGATACAAAGGGACACAGGGTTATAAAACGGAAAACAAACAACCAGAAAACCTAAGTTTTCTGACATTGTCTTCTCTGTTGTGTGTCTGGTGTCAAACCTACTTCCAGGCTGGATTGGGTGTCGATTCACCCCCAAATCAAAAAACATATCTTCCCTCTTACCTGTAGCGCTCTTTATTAATTTAGATTGTTTTGGTGTGAGTTGCAGAGTTGGCTGTAGAGATGTCTGCCTTCTTTCCAATATAATAGAATTAGATGGCACTCGGCTTGTGGTGCTCAAATTTCCAAAAAAACATATAATGAAAAAAATTGGCCACATCACGCTGCCTCCACAATCTAACTCCAAAATTAACTCATACAAATGGGGTTAAGTGTGCACTTTTGACAGACTTTTGGACAGACTTTTCATAGTGCTCCATTCAGCTGCACAAACTTTAAAGGACAGAAGTAGTAGTGTGAAAAGTGAAATTTTTTATTTAAAATCACGTCTTCTTACATCCACACACCTGGCCAATAACAATGTAAAGTTTGGTGCTTGTTATCAGTTTCTAATGTACAAATAAAGGCTGACCCCTGCTAGTGGCAGATTTTTATAAAAGGTCTGTTAAGCCAGTTAAAATCAAATGATCGGTCCGTTAAGCAAAATGAAACCCTAACAAAGCATAGTCTCATTAGCCAATTCTAAAACAGTCCAGGAAAAGCTTCACACAAGCATATCGGCGAGCTGGTTAATACATCCTGTCATTCACACACTTCCAGCTTCTCCCCATCTGGTGTATCCCCTCCCCATACTCTCTGCCAGTCTGGCCTTGAGGGGTTCGGGGGGAGGGGATACCTGTACTTCCAACCTGTCAGTGTCCTACCTGCTCACGACCCCAACAGATTATCAAAGTCTTCATCTGACAGGGGAATGTCGACCTGCTCCTCAATTTATGCAGAGATGCTTACGGAAACATCCCTGCCCCATCGCCCAGGAAATGTTTCTTTCTCTCCCCTCCCTGATTCCACATGGCAGCATGAGGCCTCCAGCAGAGACAGCATCCTGTCAGCTGCTTTGAAATGTATTTGTTGTAAAGCCACATCGTGGAAAGATGTGTACTGATGTAAGAGAAAGAATTCAATTTAAAGGGTCAGTGCATCCTAATTACAAAGACGTGGTGAGACCATCGGCGATATCAAGCAATGCCTGTTGGTTTTAAACATGTTTCAGTTACTCTGTTTAACCCACAGACCTCACTGTGGACATTTTTCATTCAAAAGGTGTGAATTTTGATGAGCAGCTGAAAGTCTTCAGTGTGAAATATTTCTGCAGGAATTATATTGTCAGTAGAGGAATTGGACAAAGCAAGTATCATCGGCTGTCGGGTTGTTGCTCAAACTACAGGCTGTACGTTCGCATTTTCCGCCACCTGTGCCCCCAGCAGCACTGACAAAGAGTATACAGCTGATCAGTAGAATTACCTTCACTTTTCTCTGTTTCTCTCAAACTCGCACCAAAATCCGATCAAACAGTAAAACTAGGCAGCGCTGATTGAAAAAATAAATCAAGATTATGTTACTGCAGTGCCGGCAACTTGGCTTGGACGTCAACACCAATGCCTCATGACGTCACTTGGACTTCATCTTTTGCCTTGAAAATACTTAATACCTCCCCCAAGCTCAAAGATTAGAAAATACATATTTAAAAGCTCCTCTTTCTGGCTCTCAAACTGGAACACCTGAAGCATGTTTTAGCTTACTGTTTAACTGCAAGCTCGTCGGCCCTCATTGTTTCATTTGGACCAGTCCGCATTAAGTCATCCACTGACGGGAGCGTCCATTAAGGCGCGATGCATTCTGGTAGTTGTAGGTTTTCTACCTCTTGAGCAAAAGTGTCCTTTTGCTCTGTTTTCTCTGGTCATGTTGAACCAATTTGACTGTTAAATACAGTAAGTATTTGCTTCTTTTTACTGCATACACAGCCTAGTTTTTTGTGAAGTCTTTATAGCAGTGAAATACTCTTTGTGGGTCCATGAATGCAGCACTGGTGCAACTCTTCAAGAGTTTTTTTTTTTTTACCCTCGCAACAGTTTATGGAGTTTGAGTTGCAGGTTGGATAATTGCTCAGTGGATCAACTTCATTTACACAATCCGCACTGCCCAACCAGCAAAATATGAGTTAATTAACCACCAGAACCTGACCTGACTTACAAACTTCATACATCATACAGGGACCCCACAATCATAAAAATTTTTTTCTAGGCCTGGAAATGGTTTGTAATTAATAATGCAATTAATAATGTTTTGGAGTGGTTTTGAATTTAAATTGTTTTAAATATTGTTCAAAATATGTCATTAATAACATCTAAAACATGTCTCGCGGAATTCGATCAATTTCTACAAATTTAAAATCTAGTTTTGCTTTTCCATGACAGCTGACATGTCAGTAGTATCTCATGATGCAAGTAGGCGGTGGGAATATCTAACTTGCAAAAAGACGTGTAAACCGGGTAAAATATAATGAAGAAGTAATGGAAATGTTTCGAAAATTCCTTGATAAATATGTGTGGGAATGCTGATTTTCTAATAGCACAGGTGTCAGGACTGATGTCAGAGACACGAAGGACACAGACTAAGTACTGCAGCGTGTATGTGTGTGACAGAGAAAGAGTGACAAAGAGATGGTCGAAGGTGGACTGTACTGTATTCAGTTTTTCTGTGAGTTATTAATAATTTCCTAAGGAAGCTGTTTTGTCACATTTTGACATTTGATATTGTTCTTGGTAATCTTACATGATCTTACCTGCCGCTTCACTTCTAATAACGAATGGAAAAATGGATTTCTTAATGCGGGTCAAACACACATATGTTGGTAAATCATTCCTCATACAATTATTTCCATCTATAAATAATACTAGATATTCTAAATACAATAATGCATTTTTTTCTCTCTTTATATCTTCTGAATGAATGTTCTGTGGGTTGCATGTAAAGCTTACGTGGGCAGCCAGTTGACGATTACTGCTGTATATGTTCCACAGATTAGTCTATCTTGACTTCTGTTGCGCTGGCATGTGAAGAGTTTTAAAAAAGGACTGAGAAATGAATGTTTGATATTGGGAAAAAAAAAACCATGTAATTCAGTATACCTTTAGTGCTTCGTGGAATTTTTTTTTTTTTCTGAGTGTGATGGTTGTTTTCTTTAAGATGATGACTAACTGGAGGTCACCTTCTTATCTGCTGTTACATCTTACATAATATGTAAAAGATTGCTTGGTGTCACCTTTAAAGCTACAGACACTCTTAGAGTGTGATGCATGAGCTGAGGGAGCGGTGTCAGACAGTATCCATAATGCAGCTGCAGAAGGAGGAATCTTAGTCTGTATATCCCTGTAATAAAACCCATCTGTGCAGCAGTGAGTCAGGCCTGAGAGCTGCTACATGATATAAATGTGCGGACATACATTGTACACACAGTTTGCTTTAATGCCGTCTTTGTTCCGCTCTAATAACACACTGATACAATGTGTCTGCGCAGCAGCCCATCTTAAAAGAGACTCAGCTGTCAGTTTGCTCTCAAACTTGGCAAATGCACACTCACACACCTACACATTCATCTTTTTTTTTCTTCTCCCCCAGATGTATCCCCTCCTCTTTCCCTACCCCTTCCTTTGTCTACCTTGCTCATTTCAAGTCAGTGTCTGCCTGACTGTCTGTCAGTGTTTTCCTGTTGTTATTTTAGAATCCATCGCAGGGTATTTAGGTCACACGCGGTTTCTAGCCCTGGCAAAGTATGAATAATGCAGACTTCTCTCATTACACCATGTGCTAACCCTCTGGATTGAAAATCAATGTGCACTCAAGTGGCTGGCAAATGAATGGATCTAACTCGCCAGCCGCTCGGCCAAGAGAAGCGAGGAGAGCGAGGGCTACATCTCATGGTGTACCCTAAAGGTTTAACAGCATTTCTATTTTAACAGGTTCCAAGCCTTTACAAAATACAATATGCCTTTCATCCGCTGTCTGCAAGAGGCGGTGTGTCTTCATTCACCGAGGGCTGAATGTGATGAGAACAAGGCTTGTGGGACGAAAAAAAAGTAAGGAAAAGATTATTGGTCATCGACAATGCATGGAGGAATGTCTGAAAACGAGACTATTGTCGGGGCCGTATGACTGATTGAAGAAGGGGGGCTGGGAGTTTTTTTTACCCCCACTGTTTCCAACCTTTCAATGCACTCCCTCCTACAGTTCAACCATAGTTCACATTGCCAGGAGTCTCCTCACCACCCGCCCCCACTTTTCCCCATGTAGCGCTCGGAGAATCCTCAGCATACATGTTGCCGCACATTCCACACATAGCCTGAAAACAGTGTTTACGACATGATCTACAGTTTGTCTCCAGTTTGGAAAGGTGCCCGAGCTGCTGCGAGCAATGCCCGTTACCCACTGCGATCACATCGAGCGTGGGGTTTTTTATGGTGAGGGGATTTTTTTTAATGGGAGAGACCCCCCCGACATCTGGCACACATCTGGAGCTGTTTAATGAGAGGCTCAGTCTGCCTTAGTGCAAGCCCACCATCAATCCGTTTCACTCTCCAGTTGTCAGGAACTCTCATCTCCTCTCTGGCAAAAGCGAAACGATGTTGATACATGAGTGATAATAGTCTGTAAAAACATGCGAGGGGAAAATAAAAAAAAATCTGAGCAAAACTAATTGGGGAAGGCTTCAATTTGGAAGTGCATCTTATGGTATTTACTCCCCAAAGCAATAAGCAACCTGCGATCTGAGCTGTCTTGATTACAGAGCTTACTGTAGTTTATTGATATGATTTCTTTGCCTCACACCTGTGGGCAGACCGAGGGCTTTTTCTGCACCCTGTTTGTGTCTCGGAGCCGGGAGGATCTGCTCGATAACAGGGGAAAGATCGTTGGGACTGAATCCAAACTCATTTTCTTTTTTGGGAAATATAGTGCTGTACAAAAGTCGTAGGCCACCTTAAACTTTGTTGTTTTAACAAGGTTTCAATGATCATTCATATTTATTTCTCACTGGTCCCTTTACTAAAATACAACCAAAACATACAGGAAATACGCATAAAGTATTATCGACACAAATATTTCAGAATAAAACAGCTTCAACATGCTAAAGTTGCAATGATTTTGAGTGAACTCCCTCTCCACTTAGCATGTCTTGAGCTATTTCGGGCAGACAATATGAGATTTACAATACTAATCTTCTGGTGTATTTACATCAGGCTGCATTCAAGACATGTCCAAAGCTCAATATTGATTGTTTGAGCTACCTTTTGTTGTGGTTATACAATTCCATGTTTCACGTCATATTGTCTTCAGTCTGAAGAAAGAATTTTGTTCTGATTTTTTTTTTTTTTGGTGTTTAATGCATTGTGCACTTTGTATCTTCATAAAGAGACTGAGAAATAAATGTGTTTATAGTCATTACAGCTTTGCTAAAACAGCAAATTAATGGTGGCCTAAGACTTTTGCACAGTACTGTAAATTGACTTCTTTTTAACAAACAAACAGATTTTTAAAGTTTGAGGTAAATATACAAATGCACATGTTAACGTATGGCCTCCCCTGCCTGTGGTCACAGCGCATTCTCCATGGTAGCCGCCCATAAATCAAGAAAATGGCTCCTTTTGTATGTTCATTAATAGGCACAACATGCGTCAATACAAAACCCCAACTATTCTTTGAATGGACTTTGATTGAAAGCCAGCCTTTTTAACAGCAGCATTCTTATTCCCGCCCTGTAGCAGCTTGTCTAGCTGTCCAGCCTCTTATTTATTACCCCTTGAAGATGAGACAATGAAAAAGCAGTTCTCAGAGCTGTGTTTGCATTGAGAGGCCCGCAGCACAAAGCGGCCGGAGAGCATCTCATTGTTCGACAGGGCCGGCAGAGATGCGGCTCGCTTCAAAGATTGCTTCTTTTTCGGTGGTGGTGGGTGGTAAGAGAGTGGAGGAGGGGCTCCGAAACTAACCGTGAGGAGTAGATTTCATCACAGGAAGGGATGTGGGGGCAGGGAGAGTGGGGTGGAGCTGGAGATCCAGGAGTCAAACACAGGCCAACGTGAACTTTCCAGTGCTAAATTTGGTTCACATCTATAGGAAGCTTTACTGCACCCAGGCTTGTGCCCTGCAGAGGATGCAATGAAATATGGTCGAGGCTTGAGATTTAGATAAATGATCACAGGAAGTGTATCCTGCTGTTGCAACTGAGGCTTCTCTTAGAGTCTTAAGTGGCCATGCAAATACAGCCTGGCAGTCGCAGCAAAAACGAGAAGTCCAGTTTTCACACTGTGTTTCCCTTCATTTGATCTGGACTCAGAAATGGAAAAAAAGGGGGGCTGGGAAATGAGTGGTATTCTTAAGCTACCAACAAAGAAGCTATTTAATGTGTGTCCGTGAGTTGTGTGTATGAACCTGTAATTATGAGGCAGAGAGCCCAAGTCTGCACTCAGAGATAAGTTGGACGGATGTTCGCTCTCATTCATAGAGAGCCAATGCGCTTTACTCTGCTAAATGTGCTACGGATACTCCACAACATGCAGCCTGACTCTCAAATATGCACAGAGATGGAAAAACATGGGGGTATCAATGGAAAGGGACAAACACGTAACCGCATATAAGCGATGTGCACACACCCAGGCCTTGTCCACTCCTGCACAGGTGTATTTGAAAATGTATCTCTTTTTGTGCGTTTTGGCCTTTCATCTGCTTTAGGTCACTAGAAAAAAAATTGACCTTTTAAAATATTCCATGTAGGGTGAAAATTTTCATAAACTAAAAGACAAGGATAACTGATTTTTTGCTTGTGACGATATTGTGCACCATTATCTCCTTTGTGCAGGGTTTCCAAGGATCCTTGTAAAGTCTTAAAAGGTACTGAATTTAATTAATCAAAAATATAAGGCCTCAATTGGTATTAAAAAGTCTTAAAAATGCTAAGACTTGGGGGGTAGGATTTTATGGATTGTTTTTTTCTGACATAACCTAAAATCTCAATTCAATAATAGAGATGCAAAAATTGACAAGAAAACTCGCCAACACTGCCAGGTATCAACTCTCAACTCTGCCATGTGACAAAAAAACTCCCCATTTTCTGCCTTGAGGCACTGATTAGTATTAAATTGACCAAATTTAAACTAAGGACGTAAAAGATGCTCAGACATGGGAAGTGGGAGTAGTTCATAAATCATTTTCTGATGTTACATTGTAAAATCTCAATATAATTGGTAACATTTACTTTTTGTGAAACAAATTTAATAAATTAATTTTCTTAAAGTCGTCATTATGGGAATCCAAGCAGTGGAATCTTACATGCAGATTGAGAAACACAATCACTGATAAAATTGGCCAGAAATGCCAGATATTTCCTGCTTCTTTTGGTAAACCAAATGGATACTCTTAGGATAATATAAAATGTTCATTGTCTTCCATGTGTTCCACTCTAAAAAGGATTGTTTTTTGACATAAATAATCAGATTTTTTTTCACTGGACAAAAAAAGTCATGTTTTATGTTACAATAGACATTTAAAAAATTGGTCTTAATTCCAAGAGGCATTAAAAAAAGTCTTTAAAAATCTTAAATCTACCTTTGCCTTAAGCAGCAGGAACCTGGATTGTGTGAGGTAGAGCTGTGTTCACTCACAAAATAGTCGGATGTTTTACACACCGATCCAGCAGTCTCCACACTCAATCTTTCTGTTTCACGACATAAATGCTGCTTACTTCATTGGTGCTAAATAAAGTAAATCATGTGCTGCAGATTCCTTTTATATGAATGCAATTTGTAGGAATACTGTGCTGGAATTATCCTGTCAGTTTTAATCTATGTGCACTTTCCCTGAGAAACAAACAAGTAAATATAGCGATCATATGGCAGGTCATATTTGGAATTTTGCAAAGGGCCAGTTCCCACCAGTTGTGTTTGCAGTGCGTCTGCCTTGGGCGAGCCCTTTGTGTGTAGCCACAGAGCTGTATTTGGCCTCTGGTCACAACTTAGCTCTTAGCTCATCAATTACATTGGGCTGCGCACACTCAGCGAGTATGCGACTACTGCATGCATGCTTGTTGGTATAGCGGTAGACTGAAGACATAGCATTATCAAGACTAGAGGGCCATCACATAGAGGCTGCTTTCTTCTGTCTCTCCATTTGTTACTTGGCTTCAGGTTCCTGGCCTTCACCAGCATGCACAACACATGAACAGATCCCTCTAATCGAGTGAGTTTGTCTTGGGTGAAGGCCAGCAGACTGTGGAGACTTTTTTTGGGGGGGGGTGTTGAGAGCACGAACAAAAGGTTGTTTATGTGTTCTCTCATAGAGGGAGCTGGGTTAGCTGTGACTGTTTGTGCCGATGCAGGCAGGCAGGCAGGCTTTGAAAGGCGCTAAGCCACATACTCCTGGGTTCTGTAGAACAGCGGCAGCAGCACTGTAGAGCTCCAGCGACTGATTAACAACCGCTGGATGTATGGAGCTGAGGCAGAAAACAGCCGAGAGAGACAAAAGACCGACAGAGAACAAACAGCTCGGTGACAGATTGATAGTTTCACTCGCAACAACATTGTGCTCAACTGGTTCAGCATCATTTAAAAAAGACATCAAATGATTTCAGAGAGTGATGACAGACAAGGAAACTGAATACGGAGGAATGATATATTGACTGGATATTGATTGAAGTTCATTTTGCATGCAATTTTTATATGTCAGGACATTCTCACAGAGCCAAAACCTTTTTTGGCCAGTCAAGCTATTTTCTCTCTGATATAATAAGTCCCTTTATTCCCCCTTTTTTTCTCCCTCTAAAGGACTCTACATGCCCAGAGGCAAAAGACTTGACCTGGTGCCTTGAGCTGGCTCATGAATGAGAAATGTCTAATGGAGAATGAGCTGGAACCACCAGCCTTTGCTTGTTTCACAATATCGTGGAAAAGGTTGAAATAAATTAGGACCATTATTTCTCAGGTATGATTACATTTAACTAAAAGAGGTGAAGAGGGTGGTTAGGTTCGTCATAGGACCATAAGATAAGGTAGGGTTTCCCGAACATTCATTAAATTTTGGCTGCCTGCCACTATTAAAACAGATTTTCTATTTTTGAAGTCATTCATTAGGAGCACTACTGAAATATATATACCATTCAGTTAATGATTGCACCGCACTCTCAGAGCACAGAGCATACTCTGGGCACAGAAGGAGCAGCAGAACGCAGTGAAAGTAGATCTTAACCCTTTGATACTAGAGCAAATTGGCTTGATTACTTTTAAAAACATGGTAAGAGGGCGACTAGCAACTTTACAAGAAATGGCTAAAAAATAGCAAGAAATTAGTAACAAGTTACTCCCTTCAAAAATGGCAAACAAAGCCTTTGAAAGCATATTGCAGCATTTTGGACAATATTTGAAACATTGGTGGGATACCACTAGTTCCCAACCTTTTTGGCTTGTGGCCCCCTAATATGAGGTAATGTGTACGTGTGACCCCACAGTATGATTATGGATTACTCAGTGTGAAATGAGCGGTGTCAGAAATACAACCAAATGAGGAATTTTTTTGTCAAAGATTCCAATTGAAGGGTTTTAAGTGACCGTTACAAGATAAACAAATGCAGTACTTCACAAGAAAGCAGAAAAACTCACGGACTCACAAAAAACAAAACAAAAAAAACGAACTGATTTTTATCTTTTCCTGTGCATCTGTATTATTATTATTATTTTTTTTTGGTCTTTCAGCTGTTTCTCTGCTATCACACAACCAAGTTTCCATACTTAGGTCACGTTATTATATCTGAAACTGATCAAACATTTGTTGATTTTAAGATGCAGTAGAAAGCTCCAGAAAAAGCCAGTAAGTGGGCCTTGAGCAAAGATGATTCTGTCAAACTATTGCTCCCTTGTCAGTGTTGGGAGGTCCGACCCCAAGTTGGGAACCACTGGTCCAATGTGCAGTTCCAGTGTTTGAGGTATTTTTTGTTTGTGTTTTAGAATCCTAACCCAAAAATGTTACCTTGAATAAAGAATTAGTAAGACTGACTAAATGGAGAACCAAAAACAGTGTCAAGAGGAAAATGGAGTATTGTTGAATTGTTGGAAAGCGAGAATTTTGGAGGAAAGCAAGGCAGAGACAGGCAGAATGAGTGCAGCAGAGGGAAAGGTTCAGAGTGGAGGTGGGGGTGATGGGATGTTAGCCATCCTTTGGGCAGGGCTCTGGTCTGGGTCAGTGTTGGCCCTCAGGAAGGCCCTTCTGCATTCCTGTCCTCTGGGTGACCCCTCCTCTAGGGCCGCGAGACTTATTGGAGTAATCAGGCCCTGTCAGCACCTTGGTTATGCTGCATGGACTCAATCCAATAAATGTGAATGGGATGTGTAATAGCACCTGATGAAAAGTAAGTTTGTTTGTACTGAAAGGAGTCCCTCTGAGTTTTTCCTTTTTGTCCACTTTTTTTTCTGCTCTGTGTTTTGCTTTCTCCCCGTGGCCCCGTGTTCGTATCAGGAATGGGAAACTACTGCAAGTACAGGGGAAGCAGTGTAAGAGAAACACAAGCCTGTTTTTATTGCAATACCATATTTTCAGGCTGTCATAAATCTTTATGGTTTGGAATTTAAAGAGTAAAGCTCAATAATATCTTTCAGACAGATGTAGAAACGTATAAAGATGGCTGTTAGATGAGAAGGAATTCCATTACCATAGTTTTTGTCCTGGGAATGCTGATAAAGACGCTGATATATGCTTTTTTATCTGTACGTGCTTCAGTACATCCATCCATTTGTCTGGATTTTGCAACTGACAAGACTATTTTTCTCTTTTTTCTGTTTTTAAAATCTTTTTGGGATAAACTTTTTTTATTTTAGTGACCCCATGACCTTTCCTCCAGCACAAACCTGCAACCAAATTTTCTTTTTTTTTTTTTGCCATACAACAGCTCTAAAGATGTGCTCAGACAATGTAAAGCATATTTTTACCTCATTTTATTCGCACAAATTTTATCCTAAGGCAGTTAGCTTCAAGCAGCCACTGTACCAACTGTGCTGACCTTAGCTATAGATAGCTAGCAATGTAAGCCACACCCACAGGTTGTGTTTGTGTGACTGATCTCATTAGGAATCCCAGTTCTATTTTTTTGCATCCAACATTTTAAACGTGTGCATACTTAATCAAGCCTCAGTTTCACCACGTTGTGTAAAGTCGTCGTGCTGAGTCACGTTGTGCCTGACGTTCTCAGTGACCTTAACCAGCACCGTGTCATAGCCTACTTACCAGAAATCTGCTTCGAAGCTGATCTTCTTCCAGGTGTTATTTTTTAAGTTGTTGACTGTGGGACAGAAAAAAGCTAAGTGCAGCCCAGTACTAAAATGATCAACAACTTCTCCATATTGATCACAGACTAATATTAATGAAAAAGAAGGTAAGGCTGTGATTACTTATTATTGTGTTCTAAATGTTGAACTTTGTTTATCTCAGGCTGCACCCCTAGCGCCCTGAAAAAAAGGCACGTGTGAACGCTCTCGTGTCATGATGGCTATGCTCTTGCTTTTTAACATGCCTTCTGTGCATCTGCATTGGAAACAATTGATTTAAGGGGGCAGAAAACATGGCATATGTATGGGCCTTGACATTGCATGTAATCATGTCTAACATCTGCATTATGCCTGAAGACAGCTTAAAGGGGCTTTGTATAAAATATTTGAGTTTTTTTAAACATTGTTTTTTAACATAGAGGTGGCTGAGCTGGCAGGGAGGGCGCTCTGCTTCCACGACATTGTCGGCCTAATATCAGCGGTAATGGCTGTATGAGCAGAGTGCAAAGTAGCAGGGATGAGCTAGTCAGTGGGATACACAGTTGCACTAACATACACATGCAGCTGGGCCAGTTTACCACAGCAAACCTCAGAGCAGCCTGGATTATAACACACACAGAAGAAGCATCATCAGGATGTCATTATTCCACTACATCTTTACAAAGCAAATAGTGTTTTGATGCTTAAATAATGCTCTGAATGCTGCATACAGAACTTTAAATACTGTCATATTTTTGGGTGTCATAAAAATTGCAACCCCTGGGTACCACTTACACTTTTTCTTAATGGGCTGTGAAGTGAAAGTAGCTTAGTTGGGACAGAGACACAGTAGCTTTACTGGATGTGTTCAGCCACAGTGAGTGAACCGTCAGTGTAGACTTTAACCCTAAATATACACTCGGGTTTGCAGTAGCATACCTAAAGTGCAAGTCATATGGTGAGACAGCTGCACTGATTAAAGCTGAAGTGTTTCAAATGTTCAATATGTTGATATTTCATAATGTACACAGAAAAATTGGTGTTGTTTTTATTTGACCACTTGGGTAAAAGCAAGAGTTCATAGCAGCTGAAAGCACATTTCATAAAAAGACAGTAATTTGAAAAATGAGGAAGAGCTGTATCTTAACAATTCTGTGTGTTGCCTCGCGCTTCATGACGGTACAGAGTCCATGTTTGTTGTTAGCGAGATGTTGGTAGTCCTTCTCTTCAGACTCATGGGGAGAAAACAGCAGAAAAGGAGCACGCTGAAAACTATTGATTTTCTGGCACCGCCCTGCTTAGATTAAGAAATGCCAATACGAGGATTCCACCCCGACTCTCTGGTTCATGTCGAGTTCACTTGTCATTTTCTATAATTCTGACAAAATCAAGATGCTTAACTGTGATGTAGTTAGCCTTGCTGGGCCGCCCTAGGGCTTTCTGATTGAATTAGGCGTCTGTGTTCTGCCATTTGGTACCAGCCTGAAGTATTCCCAACACTTAATGGGGGCAGAAGTTATTTACTGTTTTCAAAGAGGGGATTTAAAAAAAATGAACAATGCTGTTGTTCATATATTCACCAATTAGGAGTCGCTTGGCTTTCTTACAGCTAATGTAATGTTTACTTTATCCCAACAAGGCATACTGTGACTGTCTATGCACATAATACATCAGCAGATTTCATATGGGACTTAGATTCTCAGGCAAGTGCAGGCCTGCACACTGCACAGTACAACTAGTATCAACAATATGTAGTAATATAAAATGTAGGTAGAAAGATGTATAAAAAGATAGGTTAGGATAATTTTGACAAACAACAGTTCATCCATCCACCCAGCACTTCTGCGCAGTGTCTCCAGCTCTACTGCACACTCTAGTTAGACCTCAAGAAATAGTTCCAGCGCAAAACTACCTCTGCCACCATAACGGGTTGATTTTTTTTTGTATAATTAAACAAGACAAATGTGATACAGTCATAGACTGTATGAAATAATGAATGTAGCCAACGTCACCAATAGTCGCCCACTGGTTTGTGGAATTTTGAAGCTTTGTGTTCGTCATTTTGGCTGTTGCCATCTTGGGTTTTTGAGCCAGAAGTGACCATATTTGGATGTGAGGGTTGAGATAACCCTAATGCTAGATGCTAGCTTGGTTAGCACAGTGCATTTTCTAGTCTGCCTAATTGTGATAACGATATTACTAATTTTCTCAAAAACCAAACAGAAACACCAAACATTAAAACACAATGTGCTCACTGAAAAAAAGCTTAATATCTGACTCCTCAGAGGGTCATTTAGTACACACAAATGCTGAATAAGTGTTTTTTTAGGTGACCACACTACTACTCCACTCTGTGAATCATGGGTGCATTAGCTAACCAAGCCTTGGTAGCAACCTGTCCACAAACGGCACCCACATGTCACTCATAATTGAGGTCATGTCTTGTGTCCATGACCTCAATTATGCTTAACTTTAAGCCATAATAACATTAAAATGGGTGACTTATATAAAAATCGACCCCCCATACAGTCGCATTAACAGGGAAATTAGCTATATAGACCAGAATATGTTTTTATATCAGGCTGCAAACATGTTTATTTCTGTTGCTGTTGTGAAGTTGGACATTTTTACATGGTGGTCTATGGAGTTTGACTCGCTCGTGAAGTCAGCCTCTTGTGGCCATTAGAGAAACTGCAATTTTTGGTACTTCCGCATTTGTTTCAGTTTTCAGCCCCGGAGGTTGACGCAAGGGGACAATGTATTATTACTAAGCTTTATTAGCAATGTTTGGCGTGTTATTTATTTATTTTTTTTATTTTGGATAGAGCTAGGCCAGCTGTTTCACCCTGCATCCAGTCTTTATGCTAAGCTATGCTAACGTTGTCCTGACTCCAGCTTTGCACTTAACACACCGACATGACATTGATATTGATCTCCTCATCTGACACTCTCAAAGAAAGTGAACTGACACAAAATGTTTCGACAGTTTTTTATTAAATGCTACATGCAACTGACTACAGAAAACTGAATTCAGTTTCAGTTAACATTAACTGGACAGTTGCCTACAAAAGTATTCAGTTAGTTCTCTGCACATTCTGTTGATCATATGTTCTGACAGTCATTTCATTTCAGTGTCTTTGCATTTCACTGCATTTCTGTGTGTGCGGGTGTGTGAGTGCCAGTGTGTGTGTGTGTGTGTGTCTGTGCATCCGTCCATGTTTGAGATGGCCATCAATAGAAAGAGAGTGGAGGGAGAGATTAGGCAACTTTGTGTGCTAATCCCTGTGAAATCACAGGCCCAGGGGGTGAGGTGGGGAGATAGGCGAGTGCCTCTCTGATCAGACGGGCTGTGGCTCACCGTGTGAAGCCGCCTGAATGCCCAGTAATCCCTCCCAGAGCCACAGAGAAGCCCGCCTGACTGATGGGCAGCTCCCCTCACTGCAAACACCAGGCTTCTGCCTCAACAGTTCATCACGGCCAGGACTGGGAAGACTACAGGCGGGTTAAGGAGGTGAGGGGCTGAGGTGATGGTTTAGTGGGGAGAGATGAGGAGAAAGTTGATTTTGCTGTCAAATAAGCAGTGCAATCGCAGCAGTGCTTTTGTCCAACAGTACTGTTTCCTCTCTGGATAGATTTTAAGCAAAATAAGTTCAATTTTCAGAGAAACAAATATGAGTTACTCTACTCACATCATCATTATCTACGTTACTTTTGTCTCTTGATCTATTGTTGTCAAATGATGCACCACAACAGTGATTCAACCCATATCTGAGACTGACCTTAAATATCTAAAGGCCAGGGTGTGCTTAAAACGTGGTATGTTGTACTATATTTGGCATGTCAGATTCAGAAAGTAGAAGAAAGAAACAAACTTCTGCTCAACTTCTGCTCAACTCCAGTGTCAGAAATATGTCGATGATCCAACAAGCACTGACAATCCTGCATACTGGCTCCGTACACCTGTGCTTGACAAAAAGTTTATACTTCATTTAGGAAATCATCGGTTGGCAAACAATCTCAACCCAGCTCGTAACTCAGAGTTTTCAACCACATTTCATGGTCTTCATCAATGGTTGGAATTTGGAGACTTCATGACTCTTTATTCAAACTTCGATGGCAACTGAGAAAACGTCTGCTGAAAAAGACTGAGATGCAGTTTAAAATTTTAGGAAAAAAAGATGCTAATTGGAATTGTTTTTGTCAGATCTATATTTATACTTACTTCATGAGTATCTCTAGCTGCTGTTTGAGTTATCACTCTTGTCTATGAGAAGCAAAAGGGGACATAGCATGACCATATTGTGTGGGTTTTCAGCCTGTTCTCATCCCTAGGTCATCAAATACCAGTACTTTGTCACTCCCCTTGGCATGTGTATTGACACCAAAGCCACACTTTATGAGATGTGCAGGGCTTTCAACTAGCTTCAATATAAACCCATCCATGGCAATACAGAGCAACTAACTTAGTATAAAGAAACTCTGCGTAGTGTAAGTGGAGTGGCAGGTGGATGGGTCAAACAAAACAAGATTTGCACCCAGTAGACGGCAGTTCATGTGCTCTGTGAAACCAAAAGTCAGCGTCTTATAAAATGTAGTGTTGCGTAACATTTTTATGTATTCACTGATGTCAGTCTAACACACTACTTATTTCAACCCAAAACATGATTTGATCTTTTTTCATTTAAGCATGACTTTGATCTCTCCCTAACCTAATCAACTCATCTTATTAAGGCTATGATAGTAAATACAAATTTTACTACAGAAGTAGCAGATCAAAAAACAGCGGAAGGTTTTTTGTAACAGTTACAGAAGGCGGGCAAATGATGTCATCTGGCTGATACAGGCGTCAGGTCATAAAAAAAAAAAAGAAACAAAAACCTCCCATTCTTGTTGTTTATGGAAGGCAGTGACACAAGGAAATATTAGAAATGTAGTTCATTAAAGCTTTCCATTTGGCATCTGCTAGGATATGAGAAGGATCCACCCTTATGGTTTTAAACTTTTGATTTGTTTTGAGCCCAAATTAACCCAATTGAAGTGAAACCCAAACAAGGTTGAAACTTTAACAAGGTTTTTCATATAATGCATTTGAAGTCACTACTTAAATTTGACATTGCATTTGTCTCTGCACTGGGTTTTACTATATCCATCCAGCCATCCATCCATCCTTTTCTTGCTGCTTATCCGGTTCGTGGTCACAGTGGCAGCAAGCTTATCAAAGTAGCCCAGACGTCCTTCTCCTCACCACCGTCCTCCAGCACCTCCTGGGGGAATCCCTAATTGTTCCCAGGCTAGATAGGATTTGGACTCCCTTCAGTGTGTCCAGGGTCTGTCCTCCACAGGGAGCCATCATCTATCTGATAAGGATGCCTGAACCTCAACTGACTGATAGAAGTGGTTCTACTCTTAGCTCATTCCTGATATCTGAGCTTCTCACACAGTTCCTTATCCAGAGTCGTTCTGATTTACACAGAACCAAGTGCTTGGTCACATCGGAAAGTGACAAGGTGAACGCCATTTGCACGTTCTCATTAAATGGCTTGTGGAAGCTTGGTGATGTAGTGACTTTGTGCTCTTGTTCACAAAGTTGTTAACATAGAGACACTTAACTGTTGAGACAGTTAATCTGAAGTAACATCTTTGTAACACTGACAACTGTATCACCATCAGGAATCTGGAAAGAACTAACAAGAACTGCTGCTTGCTTTTGTAGAGATGACGGTTGAGGTGTTACAGGCATTTAATAAGGATGTTATACCTGTCTGCGCATCTAAAAGTTGGAAAGTTGTGTGTGATCCGAGGACAGAACATGCAGGAGGTATAACAGATCCCATCTGGGCTCTTAACGTCCCCCAGGAAGAGCTGGAATTAGAGAAAGCAACTGGATCTGGGAGGATGGATAGACAGTGTGTTCATTCTTGTATAATTATTATCCTCAATTGTCTTAATTCCCCCAAAGATCACTACTGTCATAACAGTATGACATTGGTCAATGATGCAAATTTCTGTATATAGTTGACCAGATATGAAAGTTTTGCTGTTATAAATGCTAGTATGACCTTTAGTTCTGATTCAACTAACACTGGACTCAACCAATAACCAAGAGATGCTTGGAAGTCTGTATTTCACACTACGCTGAAGTCAGGGCTGGGAAAATCAGATATGCCCAGAGACGTCAACATCACAGTGGTGATCAAACTGTTAGGGCCAATCCACACAGAAAGTATTATTTACATCTGTCACTTGCGCGTCAGGCGTACATATTCATGTTCATATTCCATTTTATTCAAGATATCAATGCACACTGATATGAACATGATTTTGGTTCAGTAAATTTCAGATGTAAATTAAGGCAGTTCTCATGTACTGGTTGTACATAAAGCCTACCTAAGGAAAATAATGCACTGCAATTTGTGTACAAGAGGGAAGTAATATAAAGACCAAAAGTCCACTCAAATAGGCAGATTGGGATGGTGGATTGGTCAAATAATACAGGACTTTCTCCCGGGAGGCCAGGTTTGGAACTTTGTGAAACCAAAAGAACTTGAAGGTTATTTTGTGGTACGTCGTCACCATGCTTGTTTTC
The DNA here is from genome assembly GCF_008729295.1 of Plectropomus leopardus. Classification (NCBI taxonomy): domain Eukaryota; kingdom Metazoa; phylum Chordata; class Actinopteri; order Perciformes; family Serranidae; genus Plectropomus; species Plectropomus leopardus. The sequence continues at coordinate 11,648,104 of NC_056480.1, forward strand.
CTAAACCTAACCCACATAACTTAACGTTGAATATGGAACGATATTTGTGGGATGCTAATTCATTAGATATCATACAAACTGTTGTATGTGCATTTTTATAAAATATGAACTGAACCACTGTATGGGGATAAGTTGCTCATTTCATATGGTGAAGGTAGGTTAGTGCTGTCCACTTTGCTCAGAAGCTCATGTTGACGGATGGCTGAGACATTTTAAGAAGACAGAGTGTTGATTCAATGACAGGACGCTTAGGAGACACTTGCAGCTCAATTATGTCTAACCTCCAGCAGGGATTCCCAGCTAGACTATCAGACGTGTGATCTCTGTAAAAGTACACAGATGTAATAAGTGGAAAGTATATATTAAATAATTAAAAACGGACGACCACATTAACACAACTCCAAGAAACTCCTTGTTGTAGACTGAACAAACAAATTGTGTCAGACTAATGATGACATTGTATTACATTATCTGTGATACAAGATGGAGAAAAAGTACACCGACACACTGATGCACATGCATGTGCTGATACACACATACACTCACAGATTTGATTGGAAATGAAAATGATCTGTCAGCCAGTGTTTTGCTGGAGACAGAAAAGTAAACAATGGAGGCAGTCACATTAAGACACTTAGACAGAAGTGTAATTACTGCTTCTCCATCGACCCAAATTTCCAGCAGGGGACCCATTGCTGAGGGTACTTAGGCTGTTAGGAGTAAATGAGCTCACTTTATTGCCTTCTAGTTTGTAATGGGTCTCTCTCCCATACCTCTGGCCAGCGGTGCACGTCTTTAACCAATCACAATCAGCCCGCGCAGTCAATGTTTATTAGCTATTGTCTTGTACTGAGCACACAATAATGTGTACTTGACTTGAAATGCCCTGTCATGACCACGGGAGGCTTGTGCTTATAACTTTAACTCAGCGCAGTTCAATCTCTAACTGTGCGGCTGAGAGGTAGAGGTGGTTTATTACATCTGTTGATCCATGTCTTCCATGCAGCAGCCAAATGGATATAGCCTATTCATGCAAGTGGTTGGGCTTCTTTTTATAGGTTTACTGGTCAAATATCAGCATAAAAACTGCAACACATACTTTTACTGCCAGTGTCACTAATATTTTACCATATCACCAATATCTTTACTGAGTGTCACCAATATTTTGAGACAGAAGCCTAATTGTCTTCTATGGGAGGTATAATTTGTAGTATTTTACCAAAAAAGTGATTTACAAAAGCAAAAGCATGATTATGATGTGATGAAGGCTAATGAAAGTATATAAAGGTCCAACAATGTTACAAAATATGACAATGTAGGGCTTGAACTTGAAGTTTATGTACTTGCATGACTTTTGCAATTTTTGGGTTGTGTCCGTGTGGTTGAATGTACTTATTGTAAATTGCTTTGGATAGAATCACTAAACAGTGATAAACAGATGTAAAAGGTGTGCACAGTCAGTGTATCTAGCTGTTTACAACATGTAACTCCTTCTCAAACCACCAATTGTTGGGATTTTTTTTGTTTTGTTTTTAAAAAAAAGTCTGTTTGTGTACATGTTGAACCAACCAGATACAACATCGTGGTTTGTTAACTTTAGAAGTGTTTGTAGGTGTTTATTTTTTTGCTTTGGACAGCTTTTCCCCTGCTATAGTTCCTAATGCTCAGATAACCTAAAGAAGTCATGTCTCAATACTTAACCTGTTCTTTTACCCACATTGTCAAATATAGACACTTTGTTATACCCTATGGCCTCTTATAGCAATGCAAAGGGCACCCTTTAGCATCTCTGTGAGACGCACCGCTGAGACACATTATAATACGTGATACATGAGTGATGTTAGTGTGCAATGACCGTACAACTATAATCTTTGGGTTTCACACGGGACATGAAAAGCTGGTTCCTGGGTGAACGTCCTCTTCTGTTTGACCCAATCCACCTTCTCCTCCTCCTGCACTCTTTGGACTTTCTCAACCTTTATATTGCATCAGTTGCTGTTAGCATCAAGTATTGCTGCGGATGGATTTACATCTGAGTTAGTTGAAAGTTGATGCGTCTCATAGAGCCTGTTTAGACCCGGTAATAGCATATGAATGCAGGTAGACTGCTGAGACACATCACTGTTCATACCTTAGCCTATCATGTGCCTCCAGCTGACCACCTGTGTACAGATTTTGTAACTGCCCTGCGCACAGTTATTACGTCTGCTTCTCTGTAGCATGCTTTCTAGTCAGATTAGCAGTTGAGTCATTACAGCTGGAGATGTTTTTGTCTGCAGTCTTCAGCTTGTCTCCTTCCATTAGCCAAAACAATGATCTGTTATCCAACGCTTCATTCAACTTGTCCTAAAATGAAGTTATAAAGCATGTCTGCGAACTGTCACCAAAACAACCACCACATCCTGCGCTGATGATGCGGTCCCTGTTGAAGACACATCAGGACAGCGTTAGCATATATAATACAAAGGTGCAAAGCATGTGTTTATATGCGTCCCAGACCACCTCGGCAAGTGGCTTGAGTGATCAGATTGTAAGTACGACTTGGTTGCCTGTATTTAGTGCTGTCCAGCTGTGATCAGATCATCTGAGATCTAAACAGGGTGATAAAGACTCTAAAGGGTGCATTTGGTGTCTATCAGTGTCTGCACTTGACGATCTGGGGACGGACATGGGCTGCCATACTCAACACACAGACATAAGACTAATATTAAGACTAATAATGTATACTAATATTGTATATTAACTTAAACCAGAATGTTCAAACAAGTTCATCTTGTTTTTTTTTTTATAGTAACAGTCATAAATATGGTTTGGAATAATTTAAAACTTAGGGATGCTGTAAACACTGTTCATGTGTTTCTATAGAAAGCACAGTTCAATAATGCATAAACGTCCTACTTCTCTCTATATGAACGTATGAACTAACCTCAGACAGTTTTTCTCGTCCTGGATCCAGCTTCATGAATTTCTCATTTCTGTTGTTGTCTCTTGTATTTGCTCATTAAGGAGATCATTTGCATTTGAATTTTGAGATTTACACTACTGGCAGCAGTTTGACCTGCTTGAAACAGCTGAGGATAGAAATCACAGATCTTACTGTAATTTAGGAAAGCAACTGAAAAGGCAGCAGTGACAGCAGCATTTAATATGAAATCCAACTGCTTATATGATCAAGAAGAAAACGCATAAACCAAAGTGAGTGATTTCTGCTGAGGATATTCATCTAAAGCTCTTCAACATTTTCACAGTTACACTATATAGCCTCATTCTTTGTCATTTCCACAAATAGCTTTTGGTGCAACAAACGGATATTGTCTTTATTTTTGACAGCTATCAGTACACTGAACAAACTGTTTCTGCTGTTTCTTGCCACTTTTATTCATCTTCTAGTGCCTAAAATTTGTCACCAACATCACACTGCTGTTTGTTTGCTATACATCATACAACCACTACTTCCTTTTTCATGTCCCTCAATAATAAAGAAGAATATTGAAGTCATACTTATTTTAGTTCAGGGCTTTTTTTGTATGACAGCATATTATAGTCCTGTTAGAGGCACACACTCATTTCCCCACTGAGTAATCATTAGTAATCATAAGTAACACTACATTTGATTTAATGCCACTGATTATACAGTTGACCTAATGGAAGTTTTAGAATTTGAAATATCATATTAGGATTTCTGGTCCATGAACCTCAAATCCAATCCAACATATTAAGTACTTTTCAAGGCTTTCCTTGAGATCAGCATTGCATTTCTAGTGGTTTTGTTGAGGAAAGTGATAGTATCCAATAGGGCTGTACCGATTTGGAAATTCTGGGCCAATAGCCGATGGTTTTATATTGTTTTTTATTTTGTTTTTGTTGTCATTTATTTCCTCTTTTGTGCCAGGGAAACAAAAAAAATCAATACTATCAAAAATAACATGTTATAGTAATTCAGTCCTTCATCACACTTCATTACCTTTGATTGAGCTAAAATTTAACCACACAAAAAACAACCTTCAATATAATTTTCTCTCACATGAAGAGCATATTTAGAAAACAGCTTCAAAAGCCTTTAACCATATCATATCACATCATAATTCCCTCTTGCAAAAAAATTACATTTTGCAAGATTACATTGAACACATCATGAAATTGTTATAATTTACCTTGGCCTAATACTCAGAAATAAGAAAGACTTACAAAAATCACAGTATGTTTTTATTTATTTGATTTGTAGAGGAAAGTGGTAAAAAAAACATTAGGATTCATCCTCTAGTATCAGTATCCATAATTTCATGACACCCTGGTCATTGTGTGTTAACATATTTTACTTAGCACCAAAATGTTGGACAGACATCAAACCAATGAAAATAAATTACATTGAGACCGATTTCAAAACATGTCAGTGTCAGACCTCAGCTGAAGTGTTTTATGGTATTTGTGAAATATATAGTGAGGATTCTTTGTTAGTTGCCTAGCAACCTTACAGTAATGACATGACTCCAGAAGTTTTTTGTTTTTTTCTCAAGAGCCAAGTCAATTTTATTTCCATAGTGCAAAATCATCACAAAAACTATTTTTAGGACACTTTTCATATAGAACAGGTTTAGCACCATACGCCTTCATGTACAGTCAGACAACAATTCCCCCATGAGCATGCACTTGGCAACACTGTTGAGGAAAAAAACTTTGTTTTAACAGGCAGACACCTCACACAGAACCAGGCTCTAGGTGGGCGGCTGTCTACCTTGAACTGTAGAAAGCATGAGAGACAGAGACAGAGCAATACTTCCAACAAGTAAATGTGTATGTGTTAAACGTAAAAGATATCACACGCTAAAAGTTTTACATCCATTCATAGCATTAATATAGCAGCAAATTTCCACTAATACAGCAGTTACAGCTAACGGCTTCCTTGTGTGACTGGGCATTTAGACCGGGAAAACCATCTTACTTCTTTACCAAGACACATAGAATAATGCATCAAAGTCAAAACAAGAAAAAAACACAATTACAGCAACTTGCATCACTTCAGCCTTCCTTTGTTTGTATGCATCACACCCCCTTTAGATAGCATTAAAGACCTTACAAGTAATCCAACCCCACAGACTTTGATGGTCTTATTATATCCATCATGAGATCACACTGTGTTCACAATGATACTTGTTATGACTCAGCACACTATGAAAAGCATTTCATTTAAGTGCTATAAAAAGAGCTCCACAAGTTCACCTTTTGTGCTAAAGACCTTCAATGTGCTTTTCTCAATCATAGTTTCACCATTTTACAATGATGTGATAGTTTAGGAGGGGAAATAGCTGTCCATAACAGATCAACTGACAGCATTCAGGCTGTGTTTTTATTACTGTTGAAATGTTTTATTGTCTGAGCTCTTTACGGAGCGAGGAGGAAGGGGACATAGAGAACTCCTCTCAGGGTCAGGATGTCAGGGCCAGCTGCTGGACTGCAGGACTGGAACTGAGTTCCTATGTTGTTATCAGGCAGACTAAACCTAACGCAGACACATAATGAGTGGAAAGAGCTCACAGTGCAGACTGCTGACACGTCAGGAGGTCTGTTTTAATTTCATTGGGATTTTAACGGTATTCTATCAAGTTTTGACCACAAGTAGTGCCATGGAGCAACGTTTTGAGTGGGTGTCTTCTTGCTCTACCGGAAAACCCTAACCCTAAGGAGCAAATCAAATTAGATGCAAACTTTTGGGTTTGTGTTGTTTGTCCAAGTGTGGATATAGTCCTGCTGCAACAGATACAGTTTATTTTCTGAAAAAGCTAAATGCAGTGAATGAAAAATGTGTTCGCTTAGTTTGTGATTTTCAGAATGAAACGTCTTTGTGTTTTAGGTGCCTCTTCAGACTCCTGCCTTTCTCTGGCTCGCAGTTTTATTCAGTCTGCCTTCAGAGGAGAAAGAGCTCTTTGAACGAGGGAGCCAGACCAGAATAATACAGCATCTTTTTAAAAGGCTTTTCTTTTTTTTTATGTATTGTTCTTGACAGTGTTAATATAGCATGTGCATTCCACACAGGTGCACAAGTGGCTTTTTTTTTTGACAAGGTCCCTTTTTGTTGATGCTTCAAATGACGGATGCTTCTGCTCTAACTGTAGTAATAATCAATGATTTGAATACAACCTGAAAGAAACAAGCTGTTGATCCTCTGCCTACTTATACCTCTACATGTGCTTTACACAAATTGAATATACACATTTTTAAACCTTATATATATTTATACAGCGGTGTGCAATTCATTATTAATAAGATCAATTCTGAAATGGAAAGGTATTTAAATCCATAAAAGGTCCCTCAGTGTTTAAATATGAAGAGTTTATGCTAATGATTCGCACCGAAATTAATCCTAATCTTCAGTTTCACTCTGTGTATCATGTTGCTCACACAAAGGCATAATTCCAGTGCACGCTTTGGAATTGATACACAACCCGAGTGGAAAATATATTTGCTTCTGCCACGCAGCTTCAATTAAATTACCAATAGGCTAAGTGCAAGTGTAACTAAATATAGCTGTTTGAACGGGGTTTGACCCACAGATGAATTCACCCACAAATTCAGCTCTGCTCATAAATATGACATGAAATAAGGGTTTCTCGCAGAGGAGAAATGGGAATTAAGAGTGTACCTGAAGCTGCAGATTAGGTGGTTAAATTATCCACTTACTGGTCGTGTTGAGGCTCAATACAGAGTGAAAATAGCAGCCGCTGCATGTGTGTCGTCCTCGAAGCTGTCAGGCTTTACCCGGCCTTATTAAATGATCAGCTACGCTGTGTATTGTCACAGCCTGCTGAGTTTTGGCAGCAGCGGCCACGAGCTGCGGAGCACTGATGCCAAAAAGCGGCTTATCTTGATGGATGGGTTCATTATCACCTTCTAATTACAGGTGGATTTTCAGGTGTATTCATTACCTGCGCTGACCGGGGTTGTGTGTGTATGTGTGTGTGTGAGTGTCGGGGGGTTACTGTTACATCGGCTGAACTGCAGGGGGTCAGCTGGTGTGTGTCGGGGGGGTCCAGGGGTTCCTGTTTCAGCTCTGCTGTTGGCTCTCTGCAATATTCATGAGCTCCATGGGGATCAGTGTGCTGTGCAGCGCTCAGGCCGCCTCTTCCTCTCAAACTGCCTTCTTCACTCCATCTAACACTATCACAAGTGTTAGTGTGCAACAGGCTCTCCGTACACCAACAACTGTGCCCGCTGCAAATGTACCATACACATCCAGGGTGTATATGACACTCTAAAGTTTTTCTTCATACATTAATTTTAGGGTTAGTTGATTATGTTGGGTTTAAAGCTGGTGGGAATATTTCTGGATTGAAACTGTGACTTTTGACATAGTACATCTCAGTGAGTTTACTGTATATAATAATTTTGCCAACCAATAGTCAGTATTTTCTAAACGCTTTCCTTTTCAAGTAAAAAAAAAAGGAAAATAGGGAAAGTGTTGATCTCTGAAAAAACTGCAAAACTGTTTTTTTTCTCATACTAACAGATCATCTACTGATAAGCAAACATGTGGAAGCTGCCAACAAACAGCTGCTTAATTTACACATCCAGCAGATACAGCACAACATTATCATTCATCATTTATCTGGCCACTCCTGTCTTTTTGGTGAAAACAGCTGCCTGCTGCTGCTTAAAACAAGCGCCTCTAAAGCAGTGAGAGTGAAACAAAACTATTAAGTTATAGGCCTGACAGCTAAACATTGAGCTGAAATCATAGGTGTAAAAAAAAAAAATGAACATAGCCAACCTGATGTCAAACACTGGTTTGTGCACTCGTGTAAGCCTTGACTTTGGTATTTTGGCCGTCACCATGTTGGATTTTTGAAGCCAGAAGTGACCATATTTAGATGAGAGTAACAACTTGTCAATGGGCGGCACCTAACTGTCACTCAACGTGGCCATTAACTATTCATAACTTTACACCTTAATAACATTTTAACAGGTGAGTTAAATAGAAATCGCCTGCAGAACGTTAAAGTCTGGATGCTCCAAAGTGCTGCTCAATGTGCACAAACAGTCTTTCCAGTGACTTGTAGTCAAATAGAGGCACCACTTTCACAGCCCCAACACAGCGGCAGTGTTCAGCCTGGTGCCCGGGCCATATCAACCGCTCCTCCACAATAAGGTAGATAAGCAGCTCCTTATTTATATTCCTTATTTATTTTTTGTTAACAAATGAACAATAAGCGGACAAAATTTTCTTTTTAAATTGACTACATTTAGAGGCAATATTTATTAAAGCTTTCAAACACTAAAACCACTGAAGCCACTGTGGAAACTCTAATATCTCAATTCGAAGAAAATAAAACTCTGATTTTAAATAAGATCAATGCAGCCTTGTGTGTCTTCCTAACAATGCTCTATGCATATTAAAGCGCATCCCTTCTGCACTGAATAAAGAACATGAAATAAGTGCTGAGGTCCTTGATGGCTATCGTGTACATAAAAGAGAGGACGCTCTAATTGGATCCTGTGTTCAGCATATTGTATATTCTTTGATGGAACAGATGCATGTGCTCCACAAATTAAAGGAAAGCATTAATTGAATAATTAATGAAGTATTAATGAATGAATGTTTAAGTTATTAGACATGAACACATAGCAGCATCCCAATCCCATACTCCCATATGACTTTGCTAACAAGGAATCTGTCTTTTTTTTTCTCCAAAATGTATAAACTGAAAACAGCATGGCTCAAACTATCAGATATGATTCTGAGGGCATTTTCACATCTATATTTTGGTAGACTTGGTGCGATTCTTGGGTAAAGTTACAACACTGTGGCGATTTTTAATTTGGTCCGGTTAGCATTCACTCTGCACTTTGTCAAGTACACCAAACAATGTGAAAAAATGTCACGAAATGGTCACTTGTCTGTTTGACAGAAGATCTAAGTGAAACTTGCTGATAGTTTGTGTATAAGAGAAGCACCAGAATGATGTAGTCTTGGATTTTCTGATTTAGCTTTGGTGCTTTAACAATAGAAAATACTTAAGAAGAGGGCAAACAGTGGGAGCAGCTGACAGGATAGGGAGTCGTTGATCATTTCATTCTTCAAATGAAACTTAACCAAAGGAGAAGGGGGGCCCTGATAAGAGAGAGAGAGAGAGATTATAAAATTGGTGTCTTTATTGGGCCATTTCAGTGGTTAAATTCCCACATTTAGGTCGACCGTGTTCTCACCTGAAGTGAACTGAACTCTCATTCCCTTGGGGGCAAACTAAGACCTGTTTTTTCAGGCAGACCAGAGTTGATGAGCTTTCACACCAAACCAACTGACTGTCTACCAAAATTCTCCAGGTGCAGAGCAAGTTCCAGCAGCACAGGGCAATGAATATTGATGACATTTAAGAGCCGTGGCTTTGTAAGCTAACTAGCATGGTGATGAACTTTTTACTGTTAAAGCGGGGTACTGTTTAGCTTCAAATAATGTAACTGTGCTGGTGTAAAAACTCAAAAGCTGCTGGCTGCATGTAGTTTTTGCCAAACAAACCTTATGGCTTAATTTCACTGGCAGCATGTCAATGACATTACGTCTGTGATGCTGTTTGGCTCCATCCTCCGCATGGCTCTAAATCTCACCCGGACCATCCACGAGCGTTTTAGAAGCGGAGCTCCCTGCTGAATACAGTAGACTTACTAAGATTGTGCTTATTTCATAATTTTTCCTTGATTTTTGTGATTCTACCGTGTCTGAGTAACCTATATATGGAAATGTTTTCCCTCTTCTGTCTGTTTTAATTATGTTTATTGATGTTTTTACCCACGTTGCTGTGCTGTTGCCTACAGTCCAGCCATGAACAAAGTAGATTAAAGAGTTTTGGCTATGTTTCAGTCAAAAAACATCTTGAAAATTATACAGATAAGTATAATAAAATAATACAGTTAGGCTATACATGGAATAAATTGAAGATTTGTGGCCGTGGTTTAGTCGAAAACATATCCATGTTATTAATTATACAGATGAAAAATTAATAATTCAGTTATGAGCGAAATTGATTTGTCGGAGATATAAATTGTGTTTTGTTAAAAATACAGTGGTGTCCTTAATTATTATCCACTTTCTGTCTGTTTCATGTACTGTGCCTGTTAGCAGGAACATTAATTCTCCTACTGGACAGAATACAGCAGGATGATGATGATGATGATGATGATGATGATGATGATGATGATGATGATGACATGACATTATAACATACAAACATATAACATAACATTTTTAATGTTAGCATAATGCCATGCTGGTGTTAGCATTCAGTGAAAAGCACTCGCAGATCCGCTCGCTCGGCTGTAGACTCTCATTTGTCTTTTTATTTGAAGTGTCACAATCCATCGCCTTGAATGCTGAAAGAAAGCTGTTGTGCTGTACTCTTTGGAATATGCTGCACAAAGTAGTTTGAAAAGTTTTTTAAAAATGTTTATTTATTGTTTTGGCAGTGTTCAAATGTGTCCCATGTTGACAAATGGAAATAGTTACCACTTTTAAAAAAAAACTGTTCTCTGAAGAAGTGCACAGCAAACATTTTCTCTGATTTAGACTGCAGGGAGTGCTGGTGGAATGGTGGATTAGTAAAAACAAAATGTAAATTACATTTTTGGAGTTTTTTAACCTTGACAGGCAACTCGGACAGGTGTTTGGATGGAGGGGTGGGAGGGTGGTTGGACTTAATGTAGCCTTGAGAAATTAATTCCCATCTACAGCAAAAATGTCAACCTTTTTTTTTTTAATTCATATTCTTGTCTCCAGCTGACAGTTGTCTGGCTTTGGGGACACTGAAGACATTGTGATAAAACTGTCAGAAGTAGTTTAACAGCTCCAAGAGGATGCATTAGACAGGCTGGACTGCAGGTTTTACAGACTGACACCATTAAAAGTCTTCACCTCTATCATAATGCTGATGGGAAATACCGACCAGCTCATATCTGATTTCTCAGTAAAGGACTGTCCTTCAGCTTAGAAACCTATCACACATCTTTCAGATATTATCAGCCCATTAAATGACTGTTACAGTTTGTTAGCACTACAATTACAATTCTTCAGATTAGGCAAACTGGACCTACTAGAAGGCGAGAAGGTGCATGTTCAGTGCTGTAAAACTGTTTTATTTGGGTTTAAATAAACTGTTTGTTATGTAACTTATGCTACTTAAGTAAGTTAAGTACGTTACATAAGTTCACTTGTGTACATCAGATAAAATAAGTCAGTGTTGATTTTTAGTTTCTCATGGGACACAAACACGTCTCCTGGGTGAAAGCCCTGTATTTGTCTGACCCATCCATTCATTGTGAACTCCTCCCTACTCAGACTTTGCAGCTCTTTTAACTTTGTCACCTGACTTCCTATTCTACCTCTGTCGTAATTGCTTAAGTCACTGCCAGTAACAGTTGGCATAACTATAGGTGATGGAGTAGTAATACTACCAAAAATCTGCGCTCCTTATGCCATCAGATAACCATTCAGTGGGGTGATAACATCAGGAGCAGCTGCCTGAGTGACAGAAAACATTTAAAACAAAGAATTTTTAAATCTCCTGATATTTATGTTGTCTAAATTCTGGACAATAAACATAAACGGGAGCATGTTGTTTGCTAAAATTGTGTTGTTTAAATGTTTGCTAGATTCTCATGAACTAAATCTGTCACACTATAATTTAAATACTTAATATGAATTAAGGTAAACTGAACACGAGCATCTTTTCATTTACAAATGCTAGTTAATATAATCCATATACAAAACAGAAGTATGACATTTCACCTGTAGAGGTCTTTATGAGTCATTATATGGCATCGCATATATTTCATTATGTGTGCATGATGAATAGCGTAAACTGAACAATTAACATAATGTGTAGACTGTAGGAGGTTGAATGTTTAATGGAGCTGCTGGGACAGTTAATGACATGATGATATTATATACAGGAAACTGATTATAATGCATGACAATGTGCCGTTTGTTTCTGAATCAACCACTATTGTATCTTTCTAAGAAGAGTAAATGAAGAGTTGGCCTCTGTATGTGTGAATGATTCAGCTGACTCTTAGTACACGGTGTTTACAGTCCTGTGACTCATTAGCAACTCATGCTGTGGCAAATCAGTGTGCAGTTCCACCAACACTGAGTCAGGAAGTTCACCTACATGTTTTCATTTTTCCTGCAACATCTGCAGCTGGTGCCTGTAAGATTGCTTCTGAGATGTTACAAATGCATGTAAACGTGTATTTAAAAAACACTGCAGTAGTTATAGTTTGGTGATATGAGAAGTGTTTGAAGTGATTGATTGCTTGAATGGCAGCTGAATCACAGTGTGACAGCATGCGGACTTAGTTGAAAACCTATTGTCTCATCAATGGTGAAAATAAATGCAGATGTTTTTGAGAGCAGACTTTTTTTGAAACTGTAAATAATTTATAACTTTTGAATTCCACTTCTGGAATGAATTAAAGTAACTTTTAACTAGTTAAACAAGTCAAGTCTTATGCCTCATGAGCTGCAGCATCTGCTCGTCACTGGCTGTTGCTTTATTAGCTGCCACATTCAGATTAGCATCAGTGCTAATAAATATGTTATATGACCAGTGTTGTAAACACACACACACTTTGCAAGAACAAGCTCAAAGTTTAGTTCGTACAGATTAATATGATCTTCTTTTTTTTAAATCTCTTTTTTAAAAATAAAATATAAGCATGTGATCATTGTTCACACACACGTATTTCCTAAGACTGGTTGGATGCTTCGACTTGATGTTTTGTTTGAAATTTGTTTTTAGATGAGGCTGACATTTGGACTTGTGCTTTCAGACCAGGTGGGTACAATTTGCACAAAATTGTGAGATCTTTTTTATGTTTGCATTTGTACTGATTTGTTTATGAAACCCCTTCAAATACGCGTCAGCCAACCTCTGCTGTACCAGTACCTGCGTTTTCTGAACTGCCAATTGTGCCAGCCATGTATATGTGTCAAAGTCATTTTTTGCATCTAATAGTGTTCACTTCCTGTTAAATGCATGCGCACCTCTCAACGGTTAGGTAAAGCAAAAGGTCCTGGTTCAGATTTAAGAAATGCGTACTGACCAAACCAACCCCTTCACCCTCACCCACTCCATATCCAGAAAACTATCTTCATTATTCTCTTGGTTATATATACAGTTTTTTTTATTTTTTTTCTTTCTTTGTTTTTCTCTTCTTTTTCTTTTCCTTTTACCTGCCTATTTTCAGGTTATTTTCTTGTAACTTTTTACAAATTTCTTTCTATTTTTTTTAGCCATTTCTTGTTAAATTACTTGTTGCCCTCACAATATTTTGAAAAGAAAACAAACCAATTTGCTCAGGTATCAAAGGGTTAAGTGACTAATGAGTTGGATCATAGTAATAGTTACAAGCTGCTCATAACAAGTTTTAAAACAGTTGTGAATTTGAGACAGTAACATAGAGTTTATACATTTTAGAGCTCAGAATTGAATGCCTTTCTATTCATTAGCCTTTGAGTAGATATATTTTAACAACTGAAGGAAGTGAACTGCGTTCAGAAACAACATATTATTCCTTCATGTCGGCTGCAGCCCACAGTTATAAACCTTATGATCATAAGTTTTTACCCCGGACTCTGCCATGCAGTCTTTGTCTTCTCTTCAGTCTGTGGTGTGATACAGCAGACAGAAGCTCAAGAGAGTCTCAATTTCTAACAGAGTAAAACCTCAAGAGGAAACACTCTGTTACAAGAAAAAGTCTTCAGCTCATAGTATAATCAGCAAAACGTACATGGTATGAAAAGCAGAAGTGCTTATTGCGCAGCACAATGGTCTCTTTTATTTTTATTGTCAGTGAGTCAATACTACATTCTGTGAGCAGCCTTGTAATTTTGAAGCTGAGGTGAATTTGAACTGCTCATACACTCGAGTACTTTAATCTGTTACATGCTATATTTTATGTGTTTTGTGGGTAAATTTAAATCTCTAATGTAACTAGTTGTCACAAATATGTGCCATAACTGAGATAATGTTGAAGCTTTAGGGAAAGAGGAATTTTTGCAACCTTCACTTATATGTCAAAATCAGATAAATTTAGGACTCAGTTACAGTATCCTACTGTGTGGTGCACATGGCTGTATGTAATAATGATATAATCAGATCCAAGTCTCATTTCTATGCTCAGCATCTCCCAAACATGTTGCACTGACTTGCAGACAGAGCTTTCTGAACAGAACTAAACATGAAAGTATAGATGAGTTTCACTTTTGTCCCTTAAGGATATGTTTTCAGAAGTAAGTAAATAATACAACTTTATACATTACGTCACATAAAAAGGTGACAAACTTTGGATTTAACCTTGCATGTCCAATCACAGAGCAGCTTTCATTTGTCTGGTTGTGAGCTTCATGAGTCCACATTTCCTTGATTTTCCAGATTTTTGTATTTTTTATTTCTTACATGAGCAAAAGCCAAACAGAAATGTCACCATCAGTACAATATTTAGAAATAATATTTTTCATGACTGATCACTGGTGACCACTCATTGATGCGGTTTAAATAACAGAGATGAACTGTAGAAAAACTGTTTAAAAACTGTTTAAATTCCACAATGGAAACTGATCAAGTGTGAATAAGCTCATTTTAAACGCATAAAGACTTTATAAGTAAGATCCCGTAAAGCAGCCTAAAGCAGAAGTGTTTAAAGCCCCCATTGATTCTTATTGTATCCTTAACTCAGCCAGTTAGTTCACTTATTCTGATAAAATCATCTAGAAGTCATGCCAGTTAGCAGTGCTTTTATCGCTAATACATTGATATTTTGAAAAAAGACAAAAAGAAAAACAACAAAACCAAACAAAACAAAAGGAGAACAAATGACCAAAAATTATAATGTATTTGTTTCCTGTTATTTTTTGTTAAAACAAAACAAAAACATTAAAAACCCACAAAATACAGCAGGAATGTAAATATCACCTTTATTTAAAATGTTTTTGAAAAACATACATCTTGCTCTTGGCATTTTTCTAAAGACTGTGTCATTTTAGTGAAGAGCAAAAGCCAAACAGGCTCTAGCAATGTCAAAATAAAGTTTCTATCAGTTTAAAAATAAGAAACAAAGTTTCCTTTAAAATGACACCAGGTATCAGTCATCAGTCTTAAACACAAACCGGATGACATTAGATATACAGACTTAACTTTCTTTCATGTAAGTCAATCACTTGTTTGTAAATACATAATTAAGAACTGTTGGTGCGGTTTATGGCCATTTATTTCTGCAGGAATTGGGCATTTTGTTGTCACTGTGCGTAAAAAGCAGCTCCCCTCAGAGCGCAGACAGCTCTTGCTGTTGTAATGGGCTACTTCTTCGGCTCCTAAAAAAAAAAGGAGATCGTTTCAAATTTTTAGGGACCGTCGTCGTGTATTTTGTTCTTTCCAAGAGAGTAAAAAGAGATCTTTATTATTTTTCCGCCTGCGTTTCTTCTCTCCGCCTTGTTCCGCGCTGCGGAGCTGCAGTGATGTCAGCCTGCCTGGGTCATTTGAAGGTCAGCAGCCTCGGAAGGGTTCATACAAAGTTCACTCGCATATATTAGGCAATTCAATCTTTCATTCTCTGTGGCAAAACTAGTTGGAAATGAGCTGCACGGGGGGACGGATAACCCATTCGTCATCGGAGAGGAGAAAGTGTGCTTTTAAACGCCGTTCGTGTTATTTTTGATAATAGGAAAGAAAGATCCTTCAGTTCGGGCGGGCTTTACCGCTGCTGCTATCCGGGACGGGGCGATTCAATGAAAACACGTCGCTGTATTATTATTATTATCATGAAGGAGTCCCGATCACACGTCCGTGGCTGCGCGCTGAACGGACACGGTGCGAGAAAATGCCAAACGAGCGTTTAGGAGAAGCCGTGGAGCATTTTGGTCCGAAATAATTCATGATTCCGGTGCGGGACGAAGGAGAACAAGAGGAGCGAAATCTGCCGTGCCAAGAAGAAGAAGAAGAAGAAGAAGAAGAAGAGGGAGCAGAGGAGGAGGAGGAGGGGGAGGAGGGGGGAAACAGCGGAGTTTGATGGAGTTGTGTGCGCTTATGCCGGTGATATTTATCCATAACGCACAAGACTAGTTGAACGAAGCGCCGTCATCATGTTTGACTGCATGGACGTGCTGGCCGTGAGTCCCGGACAGATGCTGGATTTCTACACGTCCAGTCCGTCCTCGTGCATGCTGCAGGAGAAGGCTCTGAAAGCCTGCATCAGCGGACTGGCGCACAGAGAGTGGCAGCACCGCCGGAGCGCACACTGTAGGTCCAACTTCTCGTCATCTCTTATTATTGTTGGTGTTGTGGTTATTGGCTCACTTAAAGCTGTGAGGGGGTGAGCTGGATGTGATGATTCACAACAAGTTGGCATAAAGGGCCTACAGGGCTGATAAATTAGTGTGATCTCAAAATCAGACAGATTTTGGAAAACTCTTGGAAACAGGGCGCATCACTTGATAAAACTATTAGAATTAATAATTCAGACGCAGGGAGCTTTGGTTATTTTTTTTGCCTCAGTGATACGATAAAGTGTAATATTGTCTTATAAAAAGCAAAAAGTTTTTGATGTTTGATTCAGCAGAAAACTCTCAACTTTCTCCCCAAAACGTCATATTTCACTCCTACCGTGCGCCGTCATAAATTCTCAGCATGTGGAAGCAGCCACGACCTGCTGATGTATGGCTTGTCTCAGATCAGTTTGAGTTCAGAGAGCAAGCAGGCTGGAGGAATGCAGAGAGTAAACACAGGCGGCGTTTCCACACCTCCTTCCCCGGCCGCACATGACAGGAGGGGCGGCCTGACGAGTCGCGACCTGCGCTCCGTGACACTGATTTAGATAAATGACCCCTCGGACTTTTCAACAAGATTAGCGGGCTGCTATCGGAACATGTCAACCCAGCGCGTTTTGAATTGGCCGGGGCTGATCGATGGACTGCTGCTAGTTTTTGTTCAGGAGATTGAAGTGGAGGCTTTAAAGACAGCTGCATTCCGAGAAAGATTTATATCTAATCAAAATGAATATTGAGGTGATATGTAAGGAAACAAAAAATATTATAATAGACTAAAACAGTGTTCAGGATGTTAGGGCAACAGCAGTTTTATGACACTAAGTGAAATACAAATTATTCTTTTGAGTAAAAATCCTCTCTGCACTGTAAAATCTGTCAAGTTGATCATGATTAAAATAATCATGGAAACCAATTGACTTGAAAAGGGAATGTCAATACAACTATAAATTTAATTTTTGTATACTTTGTATCTAAGTTTACTTGAAAATTTGCCATATTTATGTAATTTTTTTGCAATGTAAAAATGACAAATGGAATTATCTTTTTCTTTTTAAGTGTTAGCAACTTAAGTTAACCAAGTTAGTCTGACTTAACGTGATCATGTCAAAGAGGATTTTTCCAATGATGTAGTTAGGAGATCTGCATGTTGTGTGTTGTTAACATGTTTAAGAATATTAAAATATGATTGACTGGAATGTAACTGTCTGATTGTAGATATATACACAGTAAAATTGCTAAAAATTAGAAAGATTTACTTAATTAAACTTGCCATTTTTAAGTTTCAACAACCTCACAAAATGATGTTAATATAACTAAATTTTAATGAAATGTAACAGTTAAATATAAAATTAACATAAATGAAGATTAATTGTTATATTTACTAACATTTTTTAAGGCAATCAGCTCCCTAGATTTTTTTCAGTAAAATCAGCTTTTCAGATTTAACGCTGTAAAGGTGTAAAAACAGTGTCAACAGCATAACTCCCCACCATTTCTTTAAAACATCATTTTCAGCTCGAGATCACTTTCATCCTCTAACTGTGTGCTCATGAGGCACTTGTCAGTGTTTGTTTTTCACTGTCGCCCTGCTGCTGCTCCGTGATTTATCCCCATCTGATAATGACCAGGCTCCAGCTGTCATTCCTCAGGAAGTGTTTGCTCAAGGGCACTCAGTCAAAAGAGGCTCTTATCAGTGGAGGGAAAGTGCAAAAATGACAGCTGCCACCTTTAACCTGAGCTGCCTCACACTCCGCTCAGCTGCAGGTCAGGGTTCAATGAAAACAGACTATAATTCCCTTGTAAATATCCGATTATTCCTGCAATTAGTGTTTTTTTCTTTAAGAAGTGCACATTAGAAATTTCTAGAGTGCAAGGTGGCATTTTTTGAAGTCCAGGCAGCTGCCCACAACCTCAATCTATTCAGTTACTGTTGTTTGAGAAAAAGAAACCTATGAAAATAACATTTAAGAAGTTGGAACCTGCTAATTTATAGCTTTTTTTGTTGCCAATGAATTTATGGCAGTCCCAAAGCACTGGGAAAGTTATTTCTTTAACTTAAAAGCTTTTTATTTACGTCATGTGTACAGAGTTCTCTAAATGTGAGGAAATGTATTTGAAAAATCGCGCACATTTTTCTTTAAAATTTTCAAAATAACAAAAATTAGATTTCATCCTTGTAGACAAAATGCCCAATTCATTTTGCCCGTATAATTATTCTGCATTACCATTTAACAAGCTGATGTGCAGCTCGGGGCTCCTTGACAGAGCCGTAGTTAGGACTTTAACAGTCCCCTAACCTGTCAAAATTTTGTTCTGACTCTTTCATTTTTTTCTTTATATTTGTTATTTGTTTTACCTTTTCCATAATTCCTTTATGTATTCAACTATATTTTTTTCAATTTGAGAGTCCTCATAAAGTCTTCATAGATTACTTTATTGATGTCATGTAGTTTGAATTTTAAAATTACTTCTGTCAGTAATCTTTGGAAGAACATGTGATCAAAATCTGCTAATTTCTGCTTATTCTCATGTTTATTATGAATCTCTTAATGCTTATAAAATCCATAATCTACTAATAGTGAAATTAGTGACTGCACGTTCCTTAGAAATAAAATGAATCACATTAAATCACTTGAAAATATATATATTTTTTGAAAATCTTTAAAACTTAAATTTAAAGCTTAAATTAAAATAATAAAACATAAATATGAATGTTTAAGCGGACTGAGGAGAATGGTTTACCTTTCGGCTTGTGGTTTGTTAAGGATCAACTTCAGTTGTTTTTATCCATTATGTAATCTTATTTATGCATATAAATTTCAATGTGAAAGACCCCCCCTGACTCTGTACTGTCGGTTTAAACTGTTGAAGAGCTGCTTCTTAAAAAGAAAGTGGGGACAGATTTTGAAAAGCTGCTACAGTGGCCGCTTTGTAACAGGCTGTAGCTTCTCAAGACCAAGGCCCTCTGAACCCCCTTCAAAAAAATATGAACCAGACGCCAAAATTAAGATGTCCACATTTTTTATTTATTTATTTGTATTTACATCAAGGTCAAAAATTGCCTTCTCCACACATGTCTGTTGGCAAAACATTGTTTTACATATTTATCGGCCTAAAACATGAACACCAAGGGGAAAATGACCTCCTCAGCGGTAGCTACGCCCCTTCGTGTCATGTCAATACTGAAAAATAAAATGCAGAAGATATTTCATTCCATAAAAAAAGAACTTATTTTAGTTGTCAAAGAATGTCACACAAATAAAAAAGTAAAACGTATATCATCTCCCAGTGAATTAAACATAATGTCTGATGTAAATTGGTTGACCAACATGAAAATCAAATGAAGCCATGCAGTTAGACAGTTAGTGCTCTTTAGCACACACACACAGAGACACTGGCCTTATGGGACAGGGCTTACATAGCGCCAAATTGGACAAAAGAAGACGTTTTTTTTTTTTAAACTTTTTTTTTTTAAATCAAAAGGAAGTGTCCTCTGCCTGTAGAGCTGCACCTTGGCCCTTTGTGCTGTCCGACAGGACACCCCCTGCCCTCTCCCTGTTTAAATTAGGCGCTGTTTAAATTCGACTTTGATTTGAGAAAGCCTCTCTCAGGGTCATTGAAATGTTGGTTTATTAATTTATTTGTTCAGGATAATGGAAACCTCCTGGGTGTTAATTAGCTGCATTGACAACGAGCAAGCCATTAATGCACTTCCTCCACCAGTTTAGATGTTAATTAAGAATGATCAAGGACCTCCTTTACACAGATAAAATGGGCTTTGCGGCTGAGGAATGGCTGCACATGATGCCCACGCCGCGTAAAAAGAAACAAATGAAGTTCACATTAAAAGCATCACGTCATTTTGTCTCATCAAAACAAATCCAAACGCCATCAGACAAATAAGTGGAAAGGTGATTGTCTATAAACACTGCTGCCATTGTTCCTTAAAAAGACAGAGTGTGATGTTCTGGCGTGATATGTGTCGAACAGCTGATGTGTGTTATGGGATAATTGGGGCCTTTTTGTCTTCAAGGCTTAAGCGCCTCTGATATGGACATGAAAAGCCATTAGCACAGCTTGCACACCAAGCTAATTTAGTGGGCGTGTGAAATGAAAGGTGGATGGGGGGAAATAAAAAGCGATGTACAACAGTGAAATGAAAGGGGAGCTCTCTGATGCCAGGCATGTTTAATCGACATGATTAGGACAGTGTTGGGGTCCCACCAGGGTTACACTGATACTGTGTATCTGCAGCGATACTCCAATAAAATATAAAATACAGGGTCTGTTACAGGCTCCTGCTACACCACAGCTGCAGAAAAAAAAAACACCTTTTCATGTTTTATGTGTTAAAGAATGAATCATTTTAAGGCTTGTGTTGCCCAGTCATTGCTGTAGCCTTTAAAAAGCTGTCTAACTCTGAAATATGTTTTTTTAAACTGGCTCCAGTGGAGAACTTTACTTTGTCATTATGGTTTAATTGCTGTTTCAGAGGCTTTTTCACCTTCATAAAAAGAAAACACTTTTCATGACGTAAATGCAAGTACACACGGGCAGTTTTAAAAGAACCTGAAGGCAATATGAAAAGAAAGCAGCTGAAAGTAATGCCATAATTAAAGGCAACAGAGTCTGAGCTTTTTGGGAGTTTCTGCCAGATACAGTATGTAGTGTGGACAACCTGAATATTTGACCATTTGGACATTTGTTCACTGGGCAGGTATTCAATTTTTCGATTCAGATATCCAGTTGTCTTTTATTTTGTTTTTTTGTGTTTGTTTATTTGCTTTGTTTTTTGTTTTAATTTGAGGAATGACAATTCTCCCAATTTCCCATTCATTGATGTATTACTGGCAGCCACCACAACATCCATATATTGATTTCACTGTTTTTGTACTATTTAAAATAGGCAACATTTTCATTGTAGAGCTGCGTACGGCCCCGCTCTCTTTCTCTCTCTATCACAAAACCTCCGCTCCAGGCCAAGGACAGTTGGTGAGAGTCCGCCGGCACACACACAGTGACAGGGCATCACATGGCTATCGTTTCCTAACAGTTATTAACGAGTTCATCAACAGAGTTGAGCTATTTTGGTGTCGGTGTGAGTTTGTTGGGACCATTTATATGTTTGGTTTCAGTTGTTAGCTGCTGTGTTAGCACACGCTAAACTGACCGTTCGCGCCGAGAGCGTCTCCGGAGCTGGACCGTCCTGTGTGACAGAAACAGTGATTCTGAAAATAAGTAAAAATCTCAAATCTTAAATTTGTTGGAACTAGTATGCTGCTTCTGCATTTCTGTTTCACGGCGCTTAGTCAGGCATTGATTTGAAGCTCGGGAGCCCAAAAAATGGCATTCAGGACAACGTCACCCCAACAGGCTGAGAAGTCTGGATGGGTAAAAATGTAGCAGCAGATCAGAAAAAAAGGAAAATAACTGCACCATAAACCAACAGTTTCAGAAATGTCTGAGTCCATAATAAAATGTTTCAGACTTGGGTTGTGGTCTTTAGCGTTACGCATTCGAGATGAGCAGACTTTTAATTCCACTTCTTGGGCACCAAAAAAAACCCAACATTCTTTTAATTGTTTTCAATGAAACAAACAATATCCGCTTGATCCTCATTGCATTTTCGATCTGTTCATGTAAATTGTCATCGGAGATTTTGTCCACTATTTTATTTATTTATCTGTTGTGCGGAGTTTGTCCTGCAATCGTCTGCAGCACAGCTTAAAAACAAGCTATCAACATGTTAATTATGAATTGCTTCATACTCATAACACCCAGAAGCTTTTTTAAAAAGTCTTTACACCAAGTAAAAACAGTAAAACAAACAAACAAAAAAACAAAAAAACAAAAAACATATGTACATGCATTAATATAAACATATATTTCTGTAGATTTTACATATAGTTTTTAAAATTGGAACGCTTGAAGCCTGAATACATTATTACAACGTAATCGTGAACGAGAGAAATGCAACATTCTCGGCTTGATTTTGGTGCCATAAGGATCCACTTCAATTCCTTATAACCCTTACATCGACTCATTTTGTAAATATTTAGCTTTACTTTAATATGTTTGAGCTTGTTTAAGTGTACAAATAAAGGCTTTTGCTGTGGGAGACAAAATTATAAAACTGACCTCAGACTCGTCAGGCTTAAATAGTGACGGTGCGTGTCCGTGCCGTAGAGTAATGAATCTAGAATGTGTGTTTTTACAGTAAAAGTTGCTATATTCAGGGTTCCCGTGGTCATGGAAAACCTGAAAAGTCATGGAATTTCACAGTCACCTTTTCCAGGCCTGGAAAATCATGGAAATAGTAAAACTCATTGAAAATGTTGGAAAAATCATGGAATTTTGTTGCATGTAATGAAATTGTTAGAGCAATTGTCATGAAAAAAAACCTTCATTTTATGTAACAAATACACATTTTATCATAACATATCCTTAAAAAAATCATAAAAACTTTTATATACACTGTAAAATCAACACTAAATAATCATTTTTTTGTATAAAATAATACATTTTAAGACTGTGAATGGCAGCAGGAATATTGTCAAAATGAACAAAAATAAAAATGTTTTCGGCAAATGTTTGCCCTCGAATTTGAATAATTATTAACTAAATTTTATCAGCCTCTATATAAAATGAAAGTAACTTACAGTTCTATTTTTATGTTTTATTGTCCACGTGTCCCTCAGCTGAAACATTCTGGTTGTTGATTTGGATATTTCCCCAGTTTGCCACAACCATCCCACAGCTCCCAGCTTCACTTCCTCTGACTGTTCATAACAGTCGCCACCAGAATCCAGTTCTGTCTAAAAGCGCTGGCAGGGGGAGAATAAAATAGTACCGGCTCTGTGCTTTTATGGGCACAAGTTCGTGTGGATTTAAAGGAAACCTCTCACATTTCAGCAACCTTATTTATTCCCCGTGTTCCTTTCCTGAGCTCTCTCCCTCGTCTCCTGTTTTTATGGCTGTCTTAGTTTCTCGCTGCGTTTTTATGAAAGCTTTGATGTGGCTCGCACCTGTTGTGTTCTGCTGCTGCTTCCCATCAACATGTAGTTTGACCTCGACGCTGCAATCACCCCCGGGTCACCACCGGGTCACAGAGGGGGTCAAAAGTTTTGGTCACGTGACTGCGTGGGAATCTCAAAACCCAAACGCTAGTCAGCTAAATGATACATGACGATGTAAGATTGAGAAATACACTACTGTGCAAAAGTCTATGTTATTTGAGCAAGGTTATAATGATCATACATATTTATTTTTCACTATCTCTTTACTAAAATATAACCAGAACATTCAGGAAATATGTATATAGTATTAAAAATATTTCAAAATAAAACAACTTTAACAGGCTAAAGATGCCAGTATCAACTGTAAAGAGAAAGGAGAAAAAAAAACAGCCCATGTGTTGTGTTAGAGTTCAAGAGGTGCTAAAGGGCCATACTAAATATGGACTTGAGTCTGAAAAAGCCATTTTGTTCGTACGCATTACAACTTTGCTAAAACAACAGATCTATGGTCTCTAAGACTCTTGCACAGTACTGTTGTCAATTCGGGTTTTCTCTGTCAAAGATGGAACCCCTGATGAAAAGCAGATCCTCACCTCTCCCCTCCGCTCTCCTCTTCCATTTCCCCCCCAGACATGGAGTCAAATGACTGCTCCTTACTGTTATTTTCTTTTTCCTCGAGTGTTTAAAGCTCTTCTAAATATCCACCTCTGTAAAACACATTGGAGCGCAGAGCAAAGCTGCTTCTAATTTGGTGTACTTTGGGTGAACTTTGACCATTTCCTCTGACTGGGCCTGCTGTATGTGAGCTATGCGCTTGGCGCTCCTGCAGAGAGAACCTGCAGGAAAAACACTCTCAGACTGGATGGAGAGTCAGCTGAGTGGAGAAGGAGGAAGAGGAGGAGGAGGAGGAGGAGAGAGGCTGGATACACAGACGGGGAGTAATATTCCTCTTATCCTCCCAGGCTATGCCCACTGCTCCACACCCAAATCACCACAGCTTTCTCCTTAACACAAACCAAATACACAAATATCCCGAGGGGCTTCAGGAAATGCCTCTCTTTCTCTTTATCCCTCCTCTTTTTTTTTTTTTTTGCACCGTTTCTCTCCTTCTTTCTGTTTTTGCTGATCTCCTCTAATTTGTTGCCTTGTTGTTTGCCTTTATGCAATCATTGCAATTTATGGATCTCAATTGATTTTCATTTAAACAAAAATTAAGATTTTAAGTGCACGTCTCCCTTCCATTATCTGCATCAGGAAAGCAGCTTTGTCCTCATTTCGAATGCGGCATCATTGTGTTAAATTGCCTGTGTGCAGCGACAGACTTTGCTTGGGGTTCTTTGCCATCTGTTGGTCATGTGGACCATGTGGGGAGAGTTTTACATGTCACTGGTTTTCAGACTGGGGGAAGTGGATATAAGGACGTAGAGGGCACAGAGCGGATAGATGACGCTGCAGCCCCAAAGATTGTTTCTGCGTTACCTACGAGTAAGCTCACATCTTGTCTCACACTGATCATTTTGGGCCGTACCACTTTGGGTTTTTCGAGCTGACTGAGATGCCCGCTGTATATTGTTTAACGGTTGTTGCCGAGGCGCGAGTAAACAATTTAGCAGTAATGCCCATATTCTATTGCATTACTTTTGTGTCTCAATTCTGTGCATACAATGGCACATTTTGCACGCAGATGTTTTGCAGGAATATCAATTATGTGAATAAATGAGGATAAATTGTATTTTTCTCTGTCGTCAGTTCACGTATTTGGGTGTTTACTAGAAATCACAGTAAAAAGTGCACAATAATAATTACTTGTTTGTTTTACTTACTAGGATACTCTTAAACTTTGGCCAGTTTTTTAAAAGAGTTTGTTTTTTATTACAATTTGGATCTTATTTTCATTGTTTTGGCATCAAAAGTCTTTGTAATAATAACGTTATGCTCCACAAATGATTTGCTGACATCTGAGAACATTTTGATAAAAAGAAGTCAGACATGGAAGGAACACGAGCAGACACATGATATTTTAAGGGTTGCTGCCAAATAGCCTGTAGACTATTTATCAGTAAAGACCATTTTCTGTTGCATTAGATTTGTGTCTCAGTTCTTGCACACATTTTCTGCATGCACATTTACTGCATTTGTGGAGAAATTGTGGCCATTCTGTGGTCAATACAATAATTTGGGTGTTTACTAGTACTCACAGTGCATACGTGCACATTTGTATGAACTTCTCACTTTGTTTTTACTGGGTGAGAATGCTCAAAAAAGTTTGGCCAATTTACCAAAAGTGTGTTTCAACTTGGTTCCTATTTTCATAGTTTTGGCCATCAGTACTCCTGGCAATAGCAACATTATACTCCCCAAATGATTTGCTGACATCTGGGAACATTTTGACAAAAAGAAGTCAGACATGGAAGGAACACGAGCAGTCACACGATCCGACAGGCTGTAAACAAACCTCCATTCGGAAGAAACCAGACCGACTTTCTGGTACAAGTTTGATATGTGCCTGGACACATTTTTCCTCTGCAGTGAGGGATTGTTCCGACATTTCTAGTTCACTCACTTTTGTGGGTTGAATTAAATTCTTTGTCGAGCTTAACACAGTACTGACATGCATAATGCAGATTCAGTTATTGGTCTTTAATGATTTCTGCTGTCCATACTGGCTGTGAAGCGATCCCACTATAGGGAGGGCTACACTGTAGGATGGATAATATAGGTGGACAGATATTGAATTTTCAAAGGCCAATGTAATAACAATAGTTTGGAACAGAGAAAAAGTAGATACGGTATGGCTCGATGAGGTTTTGCAGTCTTATTTAGCCACTTGTTAGCAACCACCTTTTTTGAGACACAAAAAGCTTCAGAGTTCACAAGTGGGGTATACCGTATATTGACGTAATTTATGTTTTGGAATAAAACGTGAAATTATCTCTCCGCCTGTGTTAACCACAGACCTGATTTCAGGCTTCTAACTGAAAACCCATTCAAAAAACCCACCGACTTTGAGATGAGGTAACCGGAGGTGCTGAAATGCAAACTGTTTTCTGGGATTTAGGACTAAATGTAAAAATGCTTTTACAAAGCAGAGAAGAGAAATCACATCTTTGAACTGAATAAAGGATGTCATGTCAGTTAAACAGCCATTTAGCTAAACTTTGACAAAGTTAGCTCACATTAGCCACAATTAGCTGCTGGTTATAAATACTGCTGTATACAAAAGACAAAGGACATTTTATTGCAGTCAAAGTTTTGATTTGTAAGAGATAATATTGTTTTATTTCTCCATTTAAAAGCAAATTGCATCACTTTGGTTTTGAAACTGTGGTGAATATCAGTAGTAATGGCACATGATTGACAGGATTTAATGAGTCACACCAGTGACCTTATCAGATCAAGACAAGAAAAGAAAGGCAAGGCAAGAAAATCATCAGATTATATCAGTTTTATTAGTCAAAACTAATTTGAGAACAAATCCACATATACTTCCATCAGCTGTGTGTTTTTTCAATCCATCACTAAAAATGACTGGCTGATATAAAAACCAGTATCTGCTCTGTATATCGGTGCGCTCCTGGTGTCAGCAGGCTCGGTCCCAGCGGACAGGCCAATCACAGGAGCTGTTTTCTCTAGTCTTTCCCCCCATTCTGCCTGCAGTCTCCAGCAGGGAGTGTGTGCTTTCCTGTTTGACCCTGGCGGCAGGTTCAGCCAGAGGCTAAGGGTTCAGCAGCCACAGATTTTTCTCTGCCTGCTCTGAAGCCAGACTCGCCGTGCGCGCTTGTCTGTCACCAGCCTTTATTCCTCTAATGGAGCTTTCTGTGTATGTTAACATGCGGGGAAGTCGACTCAAAGTTTAATCACGCAGAAAATGGAAAAAGGCTCCCCTGCACCTGATAGGGCCTATACACCACCATACAGGTACCCATTGACCACCCCCCTTCTCCCGCCTCCTCCTCCCACACACACACACACACACACACACACACAGAGGGGCGTAATGAATCTACGTTTATGCGTCCCATCTGTCTGCAGGTGGTCACACTGCCTCCCAGACGCAGCCATGGGTTTCAAATAGGCAGCAGGGCTGAATTGTTGGCGCTGCTTCTCCTCAGTGTGGGACTACCCAGCCATCACAAATGCTCAAAAGGCATATCAGTAACAAAAGTATTTTTCCTCTCAATGTATGTTAAAGTGTGCCGCACCTCCTGGGGAAGACTAATATACATTGTTTTTGTGCTCCAGTAGTCGTGCATCCTCATCATCATCTCAGGTGAATACCTAGTTTCACTTATTACATTTTTGATACAGGACGGGGATATTGCGGTGTGCCTCCTGGCGGGGAGGGGGACTGAGCTTGTGGATAAAATGAACCCCTTCTTAAATCCAAGCAAAACACGATCACTGAATTAGGAGATCAAAGATTTTAGAATTAGGGATTATCCTAACACAGTGATGGAGGAGAGCACACAAATTGTTTTGATGAACCCTGTGGTACACTTACTTTGGAAAACCAAGACATAATCAGATTTGTGATCCAACCGTCAGAGACATATACAGTATATGTGGCGAAGTGCAAAGAAAGGCTATGAAACTGCTGCATGTGATTTCAATGAGTATTTAATATGAGACACATGAAATGATGTGCAAATTTGGGCCTTTGGTAATATGAACACAAGTGATTAAGAAACATGCTTTTCAAAGTGAGGTTTTTAAAAAAATAGTGTTTTGGTATCAGTACTGAAACCAGGGTGTCCCACACATACATTTATTTGTGCCTGCTATCGAGATTAAAACATCTACAGCCACATATTGATCTTATAATTTTAGAGCCTCACCATTCAGGATCACAGATCGTACTCTGGACACAGAGGGAGCAGCAGAATGGCAGACGTATTAACAGTGAAACTTAACTGTTCATAGTGCTGGATCTAACAGTTTGCTATTGCTCATCTTCTCAACAACTACTCCTGTCTCCCATCGATCTGGTCAGCTCTGACCTGATCGACAAATCAATTATCCACCCCATGACTCAAACTGCACAAACTGCTGCAGAGGAAAAAGGAGCTCATGAAGCGTTCCACCTGCACTGCATTCACAGAGCCACAAAAATGTCACACTAGACAAAGTATTGTTACTTACTACTAATGATGGAAATTGAAAAGATTTTATGCCAATGCCATTATCCATGATTTCGTCAATGATTCCTGATTAATATCCTGTGTTGGGGAAAAAAAGGGTGCCAACACAGGTTTTCTGCATCAACACAACAGTTTTATTATCTTTGAGTCTATCAAGCCTCACTCTGCTGTAATCTTACCTCGTAAAATGAGGCTTTGCTTGGGGCCATTTTTTCCTCTCTGCCATGACTCCTCCTTGTTGCAAGTTTGCTGCAGCTCGGACATACAAATTTAATGTCATTGTTTTGCAATGCACAACTGTCAGAAAAACGTGCTGGCATCGATAAAAGGAATTGATAAGCCTGGGGGCATATGATTCCTATGGCTCAGACAATTCAAAATTGGTTTTCAACTGGAACCGGGTCTCAGTCCCCATCCCTATTTATCACATATGATTACATTTTGATTACTTTTCCAACAAATGTTTTATTTAGTGCTATCTAGTTGTGAAGTTGCAGATGGAAAGCAACTAAACCTTCTCCTGTGTGCCAGGAGCATGTGTTTGGTTAGACCTTTTTGGGCGATTGTAGAAACAACATAGCAGACTCAGGACCTGCTCTGTGTGTAGATATAAACATTAGGACATTATACACTAATGAACACATAGTCATGAATATCATATTCTGTCCCTGCCAATGTATCCCCCTTAATCCTACAAATTGGACCTTTAAACAGGGCAATAAAGCTGCAGTTTGACATTGAGTATGTCAGTGTCGACATTTTCACTGCTTTTAAACAAGCTTTATACTGTGCAGTAATGTTAGGGTCCTTTCTGATTTCAGAAGGAAAATATTGTTAAATCCACAGTACTGAAAGGCTCTCTTTTCTCACATCATGCCCACCCGTCTTGGCGTGGTCGGCTGGTTGCAGGCACGGCAAACTGGTGTTGCTTTCAACAATGTGCATTGATTTGATTGGCAGACAAGAGGGGCAGAGCAAATTCAAACAAGAGAACGAATCAAAAACAATGCTCAATATTTGAAGACATACTGCCAAATGAATGAAGTCTGTCTGGACATAGACAGTTCCCTGTGAGCCAAACTACCCTTGATGGTGTTACACTCGCTTTGCTGAACCACATTATCCTGAAATATGCCAAAAGAAGGAATTCCTGCACTGTGAAAATATGCAGATAACATTTAATTATGTAACATATAATTTTTGCTCCCCAACACTGTTAATTATACATTTGCATAGACACAAATGCTATAGCATCTATTCCCCCCTCTCTCCCCTATCAGATGGCTTTGTGTGTCGGACCACTGGCTCGCCTCCAGTATGGTGTCTCACCATACATCTGCTTTATGTGCAAGCTGCCTCTGACTGCTCTGTGCCAGCAGCAGAGGGAGGCCATTTGGAGCAATGAGATGACCTGACTTCAATGGAAACAAATGTCTGTCTGTCTGTCTGTCTGTCCTCATCAATGAAACCAGGTCGCGCCGGAGCTGTTTAAAGACCGGAGAAATAACATGGCTGACTTTCCCTACAGAAGTTGTTTACTCTCAGATGAATACCACTTGAAATTCAAACCAGCAAACTTTCCTAAATCCTAACGCAGCACCATTATGTCAGCTTTATGCAAGTCTACTTAAAGATTCTGCAGAACTTTTTAAGCAGTTGATGCTGTCACTGTTTCATAACAAGTCGCAGAGACTGCTCCTTGCTGGCCAAACTGCTCCTCAGATAAGAGTGGGAATCGATAGATTTATAAATCATCTCATTCTAATTAACCTTGGTGGTCATCTTACTTTCTCATCCCTTCTTGCAGAGGTAACATCCATCCTCACGTACGGTACTGTATGTGCTGTAGACTTGTTAAGTCTTCCCTGGAGCCACTGAAGTTGCCGAACACAAAGCTGCAAATTCGACACGCGCAAAAAGTCACACAGGGTGAATGTAGCGGAAGATTAGATTAAACCGCCAGGGAATTCCATGCAAGGACGAGGGTCCAGTAATTATAAGAGCTTGTCCTTTACCATCAGTAATTGAGTTTACTCTGATGAAGTACGGAAGAAAGTAATCTAATCAGTAGAGATGCTGGAGAGACTGTTCTCCATTTTCTATGCAGGCTGTGTGCGCACGTGGGCTGAGGTTTGGACTTTGCAAATATTTTGGTCTACTATTTTTTTGGTTTGGTACATTTTCACTTCAAGATGCTAAATGTGTTATGATTGCTGTAACTTGAAGTAGGGTCCTATTAGTGCTTTTGTATTTGCAAATTATGAGCACATCACCCATAAAAACAACTGTTTAATGTCCTCTACCTGCTTTCAGGTGAAAATGTGAAAATATTGGAGTGTTTTTTCCCCCAGCAGCCTACTACTTCAATACACTACTTATGTAGTTGTCCCCCAGCCTGTGAATGCTGGGGAATATGAGTTTTACACTCACATAAGAGAGACAGTAAAGCAGTGCTAATGTTACTTAATGCCATTAGCCTATGTTTTGATCTTGTACGTTAACATTATCATGTAGGGATTTGCAACCTTACAAACTAAAGGTCATTACAGGCTCAGAACATTTTTACCTGTGGCTAAATAATCTAACACTGTTTGGATTAACAGTTAGATCCGTAAAAAATAGAAAATAAAAAATAATTAAATAATTAAATTCAGGTAAAACTTTAACCAGCAACGGTTCAGGGTGGATAACAGACATGTTACCACTTATTTAGAGGGAAACATGAATTACCAAGGGCAATCCATCCGGTCTTTGCTCAGTTTTTCCCTGGACAGTCTGGTCTCACTCCCAGGGCATCAAAATAAGCTGCTTGCTCGCCGTCCCCAGCATCACTATAATAACAGTCAGGGCACCCTCCAGCATCTGTATGAGATGTACCAGGGTTTCAGTTAAGTAAAGTTAAAACTCATTGGCATCATTATTAGGCTTTTAAAACTACAGACATAGGTTAAAGTGCAACAGTCCACTTAGTGTGGATGGAAATGGAGATAGATGGATCCAACAAGCACTGGACTTTGACCCAGGAGAGTTTGTGTGCCGTCAGTCATTTTCTGTAACCGCTTGTCCTCATAAGGGTCGCGGGGGGGCTGGAGCCAATCCCAGCTGTCATTGGGCGGAAGGCGGGGTACACCCTGGACAGGCCAGTTTGTGTGCTGTATGAATCTAAAAGTCAATTTTAAGTTTTTTTGTAAATGAGTCACCAGTGGATGACGACTCACCTCATGTCAGTCGACCAAGCATCAGAATATGATGAGAAGGGATGAGATCTTGTTGCCCTGAACCAGAGCAGTGGACCTGCTAACTGAATAGTTGAGCAACCAATTGACTGTTATGATCTCTAAAACTGCTAGCATGGCAAGTAGTCTTAGATGGACTTAACCAAAGACCAAAGACCAAATTTTTCTCACCTGAGAGTAAGATATTTAATACTATTGAGAAACTTGTGTACAATGATGTCTGGGCCTTTAAAATTTTGAGAAAACTTTTTTTTTTAAATGTAAATTTTCTTTTCGAGTTCCAGATGTCTTAATGAATCATTCAGTCATTTGAAACCAAGCCTCCTCATCTCCTTTCTTCTCTTGTTTGCATTCCCCGCAGCCATTGAAACGCAGAGCACCAGTTCTGAGGAGCTCGTCCCCAGCCCGCCGTCCCCGCCGGCCCCTCCTAGAGTCTACAAGCCCTGCTTCGTCTGCCAGGATAAGTCCTCAGGATACCACTATGGTGTCAGTGCTTGTGAGGGCTGCAAGGTAGGACTCCGGTACCTCCTCAGACTGTGGCATGCTGTGTTTTCTCTCTGTGACGCCGACACAGAGGGCATTCTCACTCAGAGTAGTTATTATTAAACACTGAAGTGAAAGTGTTGTGGCTGACTAAGATAAAGAGCTTTGTTTTTGAACTCCTGATCTAAAGCTGATCTAATCATTAAGATTAAACACGTTTTTCCTTCGAGGCCTTTCCTGAAGTAAATTTCTGACCACTTAAGAAAATGACCGCTTTTTTTATTTTTATTAATACATTTTAGTTTTATTTGATATGTATAATAACAAGCTTTCTCCAAGGTTCAGACTAGGAGTTGCATTTACAGGTTTGCACTCTTTTCGGCCTTTTGTGTCCTTTTTCTTTTGACATTTTGTGTGGCATGGAGCCTCAGTACTACTTCGCACCATTGTCTTGCAGCAAGAAGGATTTTAAGGGCCTTTCTTTGTGGAGTTTGCATGTTCTACCTTTGGCCAATCACTTGTCAATTCAGAGAGAGCAGCCTGCGAACTGTTTAGCTGTAAAATTAGACAGTTTATGAGCTGGCCGCCATGTGGAAACAGTGGACCCAAAAGCAAGCACTGCCCACCGGCCGAGAAAAAAAAACCATCTTAAAATCTCATTTGTGCTGGCTTTTGAATGCCTACCCTTACAAATTAAGTAAAACCAAAACTGAAAGAAAATATTTATTTATTTACTTTTTTAATATGGGTGAATTGTTTCTTTAAGACAGGACAGAACCTCCACTCAGTCTGCTATTCTCAAACATTCTACTTTTAGAAATTCCTTCCAACATCTGCTCTGCCAGCACTTGTCTGTCTTCTCCCACTTACAGCAGCTGTTGCTAGGCAACCGCTCACGCCCGCATGCACGTAGACACATATATAAACAATATTCAGCAGGCGAGTCAGAAAATAGTCTGCTGTGCCTTTAAAAGCATAATTAAATAATCCTGTAACGTTTTTGGCTGAAAATGAAAAAGTAAAGCTTTATATTACTTTGTGGGAACCGAAATGGATTACAGTGAAACCCTGTGGAGAACTGCACATGTATTCCTTGCAGTCAGCCTGTACGATTCCTTCCCAGGCGATGCCGTTTTCTCCCATGCAGCCAGATTGCACTGTGATGTCCTCTCTCCTCCCAGCCGCTGTAATTGAAGCGCTGGTATGCTAGGAATCCTTTGGAGTTTTTGGCCCAGAGGGAGGTGGTGATCAGCTCACTCACTAGGCTTTGGGTCAAACTAAGTTCTCCGCAGGCTCCCATGCAGTTATGTGCCAATATAAGCCTCATCGTAAAGGCCTGTTGCGACCTCTGACCTCGCTGCTCTGGCCTTAGTTTAAGGGAAACCCACTGGAAAAAAAGGATGGAATTTATTTGCACTGTTCATGTTCATGTAGTTGCCTAAGTGAAGAGTCATCACATCACTGGATCACATGGTTAAGGGCCTGAGCACCCTGAGTGCAGATTGTCCCTCCCTAATGACAAATACAGGCAGCGAATTCAGAGATATCATTGTCGCACACACAATATGACGCTCACTCCACGGAGTGCTCATGTAAAAACAGTTCAATTCATGTCAGAAATGGCCTTGATTTTTGTGACATCCTGACTCAGGAGGATTAAGCAGCGGATTAAAGTTTCCTTTTTTGTGTGTGTGTGTTGTATTTCTGTCTCCATGGTGAAGGCATTGTTGTCTGTGGTGCGAGGGGCAAGCCCCTTCTATTGGATGGATGCATCCAAGCATGGCGTACAGCTGTAGGCTTTTAGCCAGCAAGAAGAGCCTTTTACTGCCCAGTGAATGTGCCAATTAGAGCTACAAATAGACTCAAAGACGGACAGAGTGTATGTGCTTTGTAGGCTATGAGGATGTGCTTGTGAAGCACTTGTCTAAAAAACTCTCATGCACATTCACATGTACATATGCAGCAATATAATATTTTCACACTGCACAGAAGGCCAGTCGCATCCCTGGAGATAACTATTTAGTGAGAGTAGTGCAGAGTTTGGAGGTTTTCCTAGAAATGGTAGAAGTCTAGGGTTTTTTTTTTTTTTTTACCATATATCCCTTTTTCACCAAAATTGAAGCCCTTTTTTTTATTTAGTGTCAAAAGAAATAGGTGACAATCTGCTTTCCTATTTTTTTTTTTTTTTTTTTTTTGTCTTCTGGTGACATCATGGACACACTGACAAACGAGGTTAATAAACAGGAGAAAAAACATTAAAGCCAGTGAAAATGTTACAGCGGCTACTAGGGGTGTAGTGATTTACACCCCTAGTAGCCGCTGTAACATTTTCAGTTTTATCACGATACAAATTTGTATTGATTCACTGGATATTGATACTATTTTTGCCACTTTTGCAGATTAGATTTAGGGAACTGCAGTCGATATGAGACAATATGATATGCCTGTTTAACACAGTTGTTACATAAGAAAAGATTGCTTTCCATTTAGCTATTGTGGCTCCTCGCCTCCCTCACTTGTGTCTCTCCTGGCCTCCTTCTAGGTTTCTTCCAGCTTAATTTTAGGACAATAACAAATGACACACAGCTATTCATTTATTTATGTATTGACCTTCAATGCAGTTGCTCGTGTTTTTTTTTTTTTTATGTGACTATGTTTTTATGTCTATGAGCTGCTGGATACAGTAATTTCCCTGTTGGGATTAATAAAGTATTTATCAATCTATCTAGCTGTCAAATGTGTGGAGAAAAGTATAAGCAATAAAAAAGCTATCAATGTTCTGAATAAAACCCCTAGACTAATTAGTCTGTGATAGACCACAGGTACAGTAAAGCTTATTTCCTTTTTGAGGTTCAGCCAGATATTATAGAGGCAGCAAAATACTTGCTGCTAAGGTGCACTGAATACTTCTGTATCCAGTTTTGTTCTCTTAAAAACTTAGTTTTTCAGTTTGGCAGCTTATAAAAACCTAGTTTTGGAAACTTTTGGTAAATGCACTCTATCCCCCAGAAGCTTTTAGATATTTTTTTTGTTTGCTCGCAGACAAAAAGTAGGCACCTTCACACGATACAAAGTCAATACAGAGCATTGAATTGTCATCATCGTCCACCCCCACAGAGGGCGCGGGACTTAAATGTTCTCTGTCTCAATAGGACTGTACTGTAATAATAAGCTTGACTGTGCAGCTGTACAGACCTGCAATTCTGCAGATGCATCTGCACAAAACATAAGAAAGGAGGAAAAAATTATAATGTTGCAAAGAATGTTTTCATAATTCATTTACTTTTTAGATTAGCAGAATGGCACGGTCCAGGCCTTTTTCACTGAGGACATTCTTTGTTGGAAACTATTTTTTCTTAAAAATATTTGCTGTTGTGTTCAATATAGTTTTCCTTTTCCTTTTTTTTTAAAAGATGTTTTGGGGCTTTTTGCGTCTGTTTGATAGGACAGCTTAAGCATGAAAGGGGGAGGAAAAGGGAATGACATGCAGCAAAGGGCCAAGGTTGGAATCTAACCTGCTTTAGCAAGGACACATCCTCTGTACATGGGGCGCCCACTCTACTATCTGAACTATCGGGCGCCCCAATATAGATTTTCTTTTGTTTAGTGGCAATTCTCATTGATTTTTGGAGTGACTGAACTAGGACTATCAGCAACCAACGGTTATTTTGGAGCTTAAATTATCAGTCGACATAAACCTAACCAGTAACATTTTTAGTAATAGATTAATCATTAGAATCATTTTTAAGGCAAAAAAATATGGACAATACACAAAATAATCCTGGTCCTAGCTTCTCACATTATAATATTTATCCCCTTCCCAGGCACAAATATTGACATAACGTTACAAAAACTTATGTCTGCCCGTCATTCATGTGACATATTTACATCACCTTACATACTTATTTTAACCCAAAACTTTATGTTTCTTTTTAGATTATTTTTGGACTTTTATTGCCTTTAATAGACAGGACAGTTTGAGTGTGATGCGGGGGAGAGAGAGAGAGAGAGAGAGAGAGAGAGAGCGCGACACACAGAGAGCGGAACAGGCAGCGGAAGCGCGCCCGCGGCCGCCGGCGCGAGAACACAACCTCTGTATACAGGGCACCGCTTTATCTACTGAGCCACCAGGCGCCCTGTTGTTTCTTTTTTTAAAACAAACAAATTAATCTCATCACCTAAACCTTACTACAACCATTTTTCAACTTTAACAGTACAGACCCTTGAATAAGGTCTAGTATGTCAGATTGTTGTCTTTAGTCCTTTTGAAGGCTTGGTGGTGAGACTTGTGTGCAGGTGGAATACTTTAAACCGTTATAGTGCACGATTTATTTTCAGATAATGTTACACTGGAGAACAGATTTATTTTTCACTCGAGGCATTCCACTTGCCTGAATATAGAGTTAACTTGCTCAGGGCAAGCAATATGTTGAGTTCTGTTACAGAAGAAAAAAGTCTTTGGTGGACACCAGAGCTGACTGTTGAAAGTCAGAGGCTTGAATCATTGAGACCCTCAGTTGACTGACGTTGCTTTAATTAAAGCAGTCATTTTTTCTGTGCAGTATACTTTTGGGGACATTTTGGTCCCCAGATTTTGCTGCAGAGTAAGTGCTCTCGACTTTTCCGATGCTCTTTGCAGCTGTGGACATGCTGCAGCGGCACAGAGGGAGAGAGACACCACACCATAGGGTGAAAAGGTGGTGAATTTACAGCGCACATATAGTTAATGTGCTGCTGTCTCTAGCTTTTGTGGATATCTAGTGTCGGCAAAAAATGTTGTTGCGCATTTGCAATCCAGCTTGTTTACTAAATTACATGAATGCTGCTGTCACATTGAGTGTCCTGCTGAGCCTGTTAAAACTTTGTATGGAAAACAAAATGAATCATCGAATATTTGTGCTAGAAAGCCAACAACGCTAGTATTCTACAAGTAGAGTGCACTCACTGCACTGTGGCAATTAAGTTAGTCTAGAAGAGGTAGATTTTTTTCCTCATCAATCACTCCATTGGTTTATGTAGGTAGAATTTCAGTCTTTTTTTGTTGTTGACTACAGCGCTACATCGGCATAAGTATAAAAGGTATGAGAAAATTATCTGATGACCTGGGATAAGAGCACTTTCTAATATCCACTGCTTTACTTTATTTTCTGAATGTCTCGAGGTTTTGGACTCTTTGCCAAACTAAACCAGACCTTAGAAGGTGTCAGCAGGCACTGTGGGAAAATTGTAATGCGCATTATTTTATTCATTCATTCTTTGAGTTGTTTTTATTTTATGGTTAAACAAGACAGGAAAAAAAAAAATCAAATTCTTTAACTAGTAATGAATGTGAAAACAATTCAGTTTATATTTGTTTGCATTCCATTAGTGTTTTTTGCTCAGCTGACAGCCAGTTAATGTTATTATATTTTTATTATATGTTATTTATTATATTTTGTAGATCAAATTATTGTTTCAGTAAAATTATCTGTAAAATGTAAATGTAAAATATTGGCAATTTGCAATATTATAAAACAGAGAAAAGCAGTAAAATTTCACATCTGAGAAGCTGAAATCAGAGAATGTTTGGCATTTTTTAAAGATCGTTAAGGGCTTTTTTTCCATTTTCTGTCAATCCACTTATCATTCTAGCGGGAGAGCAGATGCGCAAAGAGCGAGAATAACATTAATACAGCAGGTAGTAGTGGCATTTTTAGCAGTGTTAAGTAAGTGTGTCGGCCAGCCTCGGCAGATTTGCTGTATGGACAGAGCTGATTTGAATTGTTAAAACAGGGTGCAGGCATATGGGCCTCCAGAAGCACATGCATATGCAACAGATGACAGTTTCATCTGTGTTGACCCAAAGTCAAGAAATCCTCCAAAGTCAAGGCAGCCTTCACATTCAGTCACCCCTACACTTCCTGACATCTTTAACATTGCCTTCTGAAACTCCAGATGAAAACACAAAACGTCCCAGGTACCGTGGGACTGTTTTAAAGACACCAGAATGAATCTGATTAAAGTTCCTGTAACTTTATAGGAGCATAATTTCTGTCCTCTCTCTGCTGTTCATTACAGTGATGGACGTATAAAGTAAATGCTGAATATATAGAAGTAGTATTCAGCTTCCCAAGCATGAAAAACTGCTGACGATCAAATATCTGCCTATCTGTGAACCTTTGTATTTTAGCATCATTTCCTGCAGCTGATGTTTCAGACCTGATCAAGTGCATCAGACTTTCTCACGGAAGAGGAAATTATTGCAGACAACTTAAGAAATACCATCTGATTCAGCAGCAACATTTCTCCAGAAACAATATCCCTGTCCCATGAACACACTGATAAAGATACAGTAGGCAGTTTTAGTCTGGCAAAATTTGGCAAAAATCCTATAATAATCTAAGCATATTGTAATTCAAGTGGACTGAGAAAAAATTTGAATTTTGCCCTTTGGCTCTGTTTTCTGGCTTTATAGAATCTGGCCGGTGACTGGAGACTTTGACTGATCGCAGGTCATATCAAAGACAGGGCGGTCCTATTGGCTGTTCTACAAATAGAGATGTGTGTGCATGTCCCTTCAGTCAAAGCCAGATTTTATGGCAGAGAATCCTGCAGATAAAATAACTATTTTAGCAGTGGCAACAACTGTCTACACTCCAAAGCAACCCAAAAATAAGGAAGACAGACTTATCAGGAAGAAAGGCTTAAAGAGAGTCTGACACTAAATTAGATAAAATACGTGTCAGTATCGGCAAAGCATTTGTTGTATCTAAGGATGTATTGTATTGTACTGTATTCCAAGTTACTTCCTGCGGCTACATGCCGAAGTGTTTTTAGCCTCTGTACTTTTCACATTGAATATTTGAAAAAAGGGGAGATTTAAATCAGATCCTTGGCGTTTGATTGGACTGGTAAAACAGGGATGGACTTAGAGTTGAGCACCATACGAAGCCACGTTTCCTCGAAATGGTGTGTTAACAGGCTTTGAAGTACGTTTTGTCCCAGATGGTGTGTATGTCAGAGATGTTACCATATCAGTAACGACGTGTATACCTGCTGTATTGAAAGGCAATGCACTTGCATGACAAAACAGGATGTTTAACACACAACTGTTTCTATGTAAATAATCATTTTGCTTCGTCTTGTCGAGGCGGAACATCCCCCGTTGTTAGATTAGGAGGAGCATGAGGGAAAGAAGAATGGATTGGACCTCAGCCACATTGCTTTGGAAATGAAAACAAAGGTTTTGCTGGCTGATATCAGAACAAACAACTCTTTTTATCTGTCTCACTGCTCAGTTAGCTGCTACGACCCACAAACAGTCAAGTGCAGTTTTATAGGACCGGTGTGGCTAGCTAGTCGACCAAATTCTCTATTGTTGAAGGCCTCTGAGTGCACGATAAGTCACCAAATTTTCAAAATTGTGATTCAGGAGGAGAAAAGACAGCAATTTCGATGTAAAATACAAGTGATTTTTTAAAACATATATTTGGCATATAGTAAGAGATAAATAGACAACTTAACACAGGCACACAGGATTAAGAGTGGAAAAAAAAGCACTGGGTGTTTAAACACGTCTTGTTCAACTTCCTAAGAGCACTGTCAAAATTGATCACCTAATTATAATCAGTTTAATGAACTGCAAAGCACTTTGAATGGGCAAATTTGAAGTAGCAGAGGACATTATTCTTATGTCAGAAGACAAGAAAAAATTGCACAACCAAAATAATGAAAGCAGCATTCTCCCCCTACAGCAGCCTATATTTCCATTCATGCTAACTAGATGAAAATATGAATCCAGAAAAACACTTCACACACAGCATGTGTGCAAGTGGAAATTAGCCCCACTATTAACATTTGTTAATTTCCAGCTTGTCCACTGCTGGATGTTATAAATTGTCAGGAGATTTACTGGTGAGAGAAGATGAGACTCAGGATGGTCAGTTATACTTAAAGTATATCAATATACTTTTAAATCCAGTGCTGTTTTCCAGCAGTGCCACATTATCTGATCATTTTTTGGGACCAAAAAGTTCTGGGGACTCTGTGAGAGAAATGCTCACTGGGGAGCTCCTCCAGCAACTACATTCCTTCAAGGTTTGTTTTTTCAAGGTTTTTTTTTTACAGTTTGCGTTCATACTGCCAATCGAAACGCCAAAAGTGAGGTACTGTAAGCTGACTGGCAGCATCACTTTAACTTTGATGAGTCAAAATCATGTGTTTCCACATATATGCTCAGCATAGCCTGGACTTCAATGTCGGTCCAATAGTTCGTGTTTTTTTCCTTTTTTAATTTTTTTTTGTTACAAGCTGTTTTGTGTTGTCTGTTGTTTACACAGAGTTTTAAAATGGCACTTCCCACTGCTGCAATGGCTTTGTTCAACCAAACAATGTGCACTTATGTCTGGACTAATCACACTTTTGCCACTTAAATTAATCACTAATCACTAAAGGAAAAAAGTCAAAATTCTCTGATTATTTACTCTATGACGGTAGACTTTATATCTTTGGGTTTTGGAGAAAAAAGACAATTGAGGACGTCATCTTAGGCTTTGAAAAACACTGCTTTTCACAATTCATTGACCAAACGATCAGTCTATTAATCGAGACATTAATCTACAGATGAATCGACAATTAAAATTGTCATCAGTTGCCACCCTGTGTAGAATTAGGTTCCCAGAACTGAAGAAAATGGACATATAGAGTATTTCTGCATGACAAAAAAAATCATTAGTTTAACAGATTGGTGGATTTTGACTTTAGATGTAATGTTTTTATGCTCTGAGCCTTACAAGGAATCTTACATTCACCCGCATTATATTAAGGTGGAGACAGATATCTCAGAGACATCTTAAAACGTGGACAAATAAAACCAGAACTATCTGTTTGACTAGTAACAGCAACAGCAGAGGTAAAGTTTTGCAGCCAGTATGCAGAACACTTTAGAAAATGACATCTTAACATTATTTTGCATAAGCCTTGAAATGACCAGAAAGAAAGACGGCTTGAATCTGCACCCGTGTCGTCAGCGCTGACAGGCCTTTAGGGATGAGGACAAAACTTTGAACCGTGAACACTCCTCCCCCCTCTCTTTTACTTGTTGGGTCCTGAGGCCTTGACACAGCAGGATTAGTTTGATGGAACTGGTTTGACAAGCGGGAGACCATAACCTCTTTGAATAAAACACAATTCAGAACGCTCACATTGTAAAA
Organism: Plectropomus leopardus; assembly: GCF_008729295.1. NCBI lineage: Eukaryota > Metazoa > Chordata > Actinopteri > Perciformes > Serranidae > Plectropomus > Plectropomus leopardus. The sequence continues at coordinate 11,689,477 of NC_056480.1, forward strand.
AGAAACACTCCTCTATCTGAACTCGCAGCCCTCTCTGCTCCCTGTTATTCCACCTCAAGCCCACAGGCAGGGATGGAATGGATGAATAAACTCACCACTTTCACCTACAAATCTGATTTCTTAACAAATCAAATATTCTTTTACTGAATTTTCATTGTTCTCAGGAAATGCTTATCAAACACCAGGACCCCGACATACATAAATAATGTACAAAAAGAATGTACCTTCAACAAAGAAACTAATGTACATATTGTAGAATGTGAGCTTCCACTGTTGCTTTAAATCAGATGTTACTGTATGCAGACTGGAGTATTTATGTGTACATGACATAACATGTCTTAAATGGAAAAGAAAAAAAAACATTAACATCCAGCAATAGCAATAACACACATTCATTTATTTGTGACAGGATGCCGCCACAAATAAATGTTTGCAGCTGGACTGGTTGTTAGGAGTGCTTTTGGAGTGTATGTAACTCGGTTATTCATTGCACACTTAGGGCAGTGACGACGCAGCAGAACATCGGGTGCACTGAAAGTGAAACTTAACTATTCAGTTTGCTAGGTCTAAAAGTTTATATTCACGTACAAACTGCTCTCTTACCCGTCCGTAGGATCTGATCAGCTGTGAATGGACTGACAAATCAATTATCCACTGCCCAAGTGACAAACTGCTGCAGGGGAAAAATCATCAGTCAGAGCTGAAGTTTAGTCTTGGCACTGAAACCATTCAGCAGCTTTATTCCAAACATATTAAGATTACGTTTAGGAAGTAATTAGGCCTGCCCCTTGAAAGTCAGAGACTTGAATCATCAATCATCAAGTGAATTTACAGCTCACAGCAAGTTAATACACTGCAATCTCTGGCTTTTATTTGATATCTAGTGTTGGCAAAAAAATGTTGTTCATTTGCAATCCGTTGTTAGCTGTTAGCTTGTTTACTATTTGATGTGAATGCTGCTTTCACACTGACTGTCCCGCAGAGCCTGTTCAGACTTAAAAACCTCATATAGAAAACAAAACAAATCGTCCAATATTCATATTGAACTGCCAAATGCAATTCGACTGACATAATCCTGAGTCGGGTACAGCCCTTTAGTGTAGTTAGTAACAGTGTGGGGTCCATTCTCACTCTGACAGCTTGATAGACCATTGCAAATGGGCGGGGCTTAGCAAAGAGTCAATTACATTTCACAATTATCTGCCACTGCATGAAGACTCATCAGTCACATATCAAGGAATTGGCCATTTTTAGCAAATGGTTATACAGTTGAATTTGGTTGAATAGACTCTGCTCTTTCTTCTTGTACAGTAGAACTAATCCCACTTAAACACAGTGGAGAAGGCTAATAGTGAGAAGTGTCAGATTATAATGGCTTTACTGTATATCTGCATGAATATGATTTGGCATTACGAGTCAGCTGGTAGCCAAGCAGCTGATATATAATCCAGTGATTGTGAAGCATGAATGAAGTGACTTCAGTCCTTTATGCATGATTTTGTCACATCAGTACCAGAACTGAGAATTGTGGACGTGAATGGCGGTTAGATCTCCTGCTGACAAAGCTCAGCCCGCACACATTTGTTCTAGCTCTTTTCCAATTTCTCATTTAAATCTACTATTTAGAACACCATATTCACAGGGATTGGTGCATGGATTTTGCTTCAGTTCAGTTTGAGGTCAAAACCCACCTTTTCTGTACAGTATATTCTTCTATATACACAACTGACCCAAAAAAGACAGGAAAAGTGTATATGTGTAAGAGTGTGTGTGTGTGATGGACAAAATGAAAATGTTACAGCGCTTTGGATAAAAGCCATTTGCTGCCATTTACTACACCCAAAACTGATCTATTATATAGCACAACATGCTATTGATTAAATGTAATGACTCACAGCAGAGTGGTTCATACACCGCTGTAGGAGTTGTGCATTATGACATAAAAGTTGCTTCGGTCCACGTCCATTTATGTCTAATTGTGTGCAGACTCATGTTACAGGCACAGTTATAATAACTGGCTAATGTTTGTATTGTTCCACTCTTTGCTGAATTTTCACAGTAAAATGTGCGTCTGCCGGGGAGATTTGCTTTTTCTTTTCATTTTTCTTTTCTTTTAGGGCAGATTAATCCAATTTAAGGTAGTAGAGATGGAAACAGACATAACATAAAAAATGTTTTTTCATGCCCTGGTGAGTTTTAAGATTTCAGGCAATTTTGCCCTCCATAATTGTATTATTTCAGACTAGTGGAAAAGAAAGTTTTCAAAATACACATTAAAGTGTTTATTTTAATTCGCGTTTCTGTTTTGGAAATCGGTTCAAAGAGCACATATTTAATTGAATATGGCCTCATTTTCATGTTTAAAAATAAAGTTTAAATACAAAAAAGTATTATCATAATGTAAGAAATCACCTCGGGAAGTTTCATGGTGATATCTATTCGTTAAAGTTTTTACTTCACCCACCTGTAGTGTTATTTTTGCTCAAAAATGTATGAGATTTTACAATACATATGGGACATTTTGTTAAAATGTTTTTTTGTTTTGTTCTTATCTATATTCTGAAGGTTTTAAGGGCAGAGTTTTTTCATATATCATTTATAGCCTGATTTATATAACTGTTTATTCCTAAAAATGATGAGTATTGATTTTTGTAATGGCTGCTGACAGTCATCTCTGATTTATGAAGTGATAAATACAGTTTCAGACAAAACATTTCAGAAAATTTGTAATACAAAAAATATTTTTCTTTGTGTATGTAATCAACTAAGTTTCATGGTGATATCACTTAGTTAAATTTTTTACCTTATTCACCTGTAGTGTCTCCCTTGAAGTCTGACTTTTAATTCAGTACATGTGATACCGAAGGCCACATGCCTGCTGTGAGCTGTGAAAAAACAGCTCAGGTCTGGACCTGATTTGGAGATAATTACAGATATCTGTTCCGGTGTTGAATTGTCAAGGTGCAGGGTGGGTATGTGTTTGCAAAAACTTAAAACTTAAAAAAGTTTTTCAATGACATTTCTCGTTCTTTTGCTGAGTATGGAATGAATAATTGTGTTGTGTTAATGCGTTTTCTTTTTTGGAAGTGCTCAGCGTGAATTGTCAGAAGGTAATTTGCACATTGGTTTTGAGATATCCTGCTGACTAACAGACAAACACAAAAATGTGACTAAAAATATAAGCTCTTTGGTGCAACTATGCATTATGCAAGAGTTTATAAATCTGGTAACAAGACTGCATATTCATATTTCTGCATCTGTGGATACACTTATTTTGAGATCATACATTTGCTAGGAGTTTATGTGTCTATGAATAGTACAAATAGTACATATGTAGGTTTAATACATAGTTAAATGCACATTCAGTTGTCATTTACATTTTCTTGGTGGTGGTTTGCTGTTTGTCTTAGTTATCTTCCTTGTTGATTTCCCACTACATCCGTCATACACAGCAGTGCTTGGCCCAGCAGCACCCTCCTCAGATCTCATAAGCCTCCTCCTCCCAAGTGCTTTTCATATTTTTATTTACTCCCCGCTGTCCGCTGCTGTTGCAGGACGGTGATGATAAAGAGCCCAGTTGAGTTGACAGTTTACTGCAGAGATAGAGCGCGAAAAGAGGACATGGATCTGCTGGGCCCTTTCTCTGCCTGCGTTCTGCCTGTCACCGTAATCTATACAGCTCCCCCCGGTGCTAACACACACTCCATAATGTGATTTGTCAACATTGTACAACATAAAAGAAGCCCGAGCGCTAATAGAGAGAGAAAAATCAAACAGAGAGGGTCAGCGCCGCAGAGGTGTGACGGGAAATAGATATGACTGTTATGCCCCGACATCCCTCTCCTCTCCCTGCAGCGCAATCTGCTGCTCAACTGTTGATACCACTTCATGTCTTTTTCACTCATCAGTAGATGGCCAGTTAAAAGAAGGGACGGGATTTTTGTGTGTATTTCCTGGAGTGTGCTTGTGTTTGGACAGAGCTCAGGTTGTTGAGGACGTGTGAAGTGAAGCAACAGTATGTGTGTCACACACTATTGCTGAGGGTGAGCTGCTGTTTGAGGAAGTAATCCTTTCTAGTGTTTGTCTAGAGAGTTAACACTCACTGCTAAAAGACTTTTCTGAGCCATGATTGATGGTCTTTTATTCCTTTGGAGTTTTGTCTAAATTTGCCATTAAAGGTACCCTGTGGAGCTTTCATTTATTTTAACACATTTGCTTACTTGTTGTGAAATGTGGAATGACACATTTCAGCACTGCATTATTTATTACAGTTAGAGAAAACTCAAAAGATTTTGTTTTTACTCACAATTGGAATTGCATTGTTATAATAATAATTATTATTATCATCTGCTTCAAACCCAAATACAATTCTGAAAACACCCTACAGGAGCACCACTTTATTTTTTATTGTCTTTATTGTTTTGTTTTTATTTTATTTTACATTAATTTAAACAGTTGACAACCTTCCTCTTGCTGCCTTGGCAGTGCCGTGCAGCCATCCAGCCATCTGCCAGCACATAATAACACTGCAGACAGTCCTGTCCGGCCGTGCTCTCAGCTGATGTCGTCCAATGGCTTAGAATGCAGAAGCGGTGGCATTTGGCATTTGGATCTTATGTTGAAAGCCCTGCAAAAGCCGCAGTATTTGACGACTTCAGAATGAGAAAAGGCTGCATAAATTAGATTTAAGTCTCCCTTGTCAGTCAAAACTTGTTTCCGTTAAAATCACAACCAAAAATACAAAAAGTAAAATTTTTACACACAATTTGAGCTTTGTAAATACCTTGTATTAGCATCACAAAGAATAATATATGTAATTATTTGTACAATGCAAAAAGTTTCCTTCCTGGTTTCCTCTTGAAGCTTGACTCAGCACCTGGTTAGCCTAGCTTAGCATTAAGACTAGAAGCACGGGGAAACAGCTAGCCTGGCTTTACTGAAAATTCAAAAATATGGCTACTAACAAGTTCAAGTTCTTTATTGTCATGTGCAAAACGTTTCAAGCAAAGACGTCAGTGGCAATACCAGTGTGTAAGGTGTTATTTAGCAACCTGTTGCTGTTTCCAGCGGCTTTTAAAGCCCCAACCGTGTGTGTTTTTTAGGGATCTGTCACTGTTTTTCCAGCAGCTTTTCAGCTCCAAACGTGGGCGTTTTTGTTAGCGAGCTGTCACTGTTTTTTCCTCTTGGATAGTGCTACCAAGAGTGCATTTTAGCATTTGCATGATCTTTACCTTACCACATTTGGACCCTAGCATTGTTTAAACATTAAGAAACATAACGTTTCAATGTATCCACTGCATAATGACATACAAAGTGTCTGTAGTTTGCAGAAATGTGCAATGTCAACATTTTCTGCTGATTTGGCTGCATGGCTGATGCACACTTTCTTCAGCCTTTCATCTGGTTGGATTTTGGGATCCGTTAGGGGCCCTAATATCCTGAGATGGGATGGTCCTCATTAACAGAAGGTGCAGCTGTGCAGTAACGTGTTTTTTTTTTTCTACCTGCACTCACTTTTTCACATCGTAGAAACAGACAGCAGAGAACAAGTCGAGGCTGACATCCTGCAGGAGGGGTTAGGGAGCATAAAATATTGTACTAAGTTTAAGTGCAGGTCTTCTTTTGAAACTCTGCCAAAGTAAAAATTGCGTAACTGGACAAATAAAAATGCTAGGATTAAAATAATTTTTTTTTTTTTTTTAAAAAAAGCTCAATTTACATGTATTCATAAGATAATAAAAAACAAAAACATGTTTTATAGGATTCTAAAATCAGTATATATTACAAAAAAAACATGTATAAACAGGATTCCAGCTCTGCCAGCAGAAAAGGTCCCCTCTCAAACAGTCCAAGTAATGTGTGAAAAGTCAGTATGAGAGCACAGTGCAGTCTGACTGACACACAGACTGACCTGAATTCAGACTTCAAAGAATTCAAACTCTTACAAAAATGAACTAACTCCTTTCCTGCTTTTCCAGTTTGCATCATGGCAGCTTCATAAAAACTCTTTTACTTGTTACACAATCTGTTTACCTAAACCAAATCCTAAACCTAACACCCTGCAGAAGGCCTGCAAAAATGTCCTTACTTTGGAAACGCACTACTGTTACTGTGAGTCCAGGCCTCGCTGTGCAGGATGGGACAGGTCAGCAACAGGTCTGACTCTGTGTGGTGTGTGCTAGTGTGTAAGTGAGCAGGACGGCGGCCTCCCATCGGAGAGTGAGAGAGCTTAAAGATGGCTTCTGATCACTCCGGGGGCCCCCGCCAGGTCCGGGTCCGAAAGATGAGTGCTCAATGGCGAGCGGCAACCTGAAGAATAGGGCCACAGTGGGGCGTCTGTGGAAGACTGGGTGATCTGAAACCTCCTCATTCTCTCCTCCGTTGTCTTTTTATGCCTCTCACTCGGTCTCCGGTTCTCTGTCTCTGCAGCTATTCAGAGCAGGTTGGGTGAGTCACACAGCTCCTCTGTTCACTCGCTATCTCTCCTTTTTTCTTCCTCCTCTTGTTCTCTTCCTCTTTTTTTCTGCCCTCTCCCTTCTACTTTTCCCCTTATTCGCCTTTCAATCTCTACTGTATCTCCTGGTCCATCTGTGCACTTCAGGTACTTGGATGGACAGATAAGCACTGATTGGGTTTCGGGGGTGGAGAGGAGGAGGAACAGAGAAGAGTGGGGGTCTGAGAGAGCTGTCTCTTGTTTTCCGTGTTGTAGCTGTTGACTGCTGCTCTGTTTGTGCCTTATCTGTTGAGGTTTCACATTTGCCACAGTAACAATGCAGGGCTTTGTGCACCCCGGGCTCCTTTTTTGTCCTGTTGTTCTGTTGCCTCAGTTCATACAGCAGGTGAACCACAACATCACCGCTCCCCCCATTTTATGTTTAAAAAAACAAAAACAAACTGGCACATGTAGTAGGTTCTTGATGTGTTCACAGGAAGAAGGGTTGAGTTCCTCTTGTTTTTGTTGTTGCCTGAAAATCTGTAATCTCAAAATTGTGGACTTGTTATTGTTATATCAGTAATAATTTGTTTTCAATAAGTAATCTTAAAGTTCAAGGGAAAGTCAATGTGTTATTATGTTGTTATTTTTATTATCCTGTACTAATTATTTGTCCACACTGGCCGCTGTTTAAAAGAGGTTGACAAGGTCTTGCTTTAATACTAAAAGCTGCTCTCTGCCAGCTTTGAATTTTGGCATCATCTGTGTACACAACTGCTAACTGCATTGGCCTTTGCCTTTAGTTTATTGATCCTTTCTGGTCGACAATCTGCAGGGCTATTTACTCTATTTAGGACCTTGCAAAGTTACCCATCACTAGCTGACTGTCTATAGATTTTCAATATCCTTTTTTAAGCCAGATGCTATTATTACCCAAGTGTCTGTGGCCACCAACAATGCTAGTTACACCGGGGATGTAAATAGCCAATAGCTGCATTTCCATCAAAGGCTTTTGGTTTAGTGCCTATGGAACCAAAAGTATCACCTACAAACAGGTACCTAGACCCTAGATCTGTTTTGTGTTTCTACCACAGACAGTACTCTTACATGTGGGAGTCTGCACCCTGTTTATTGTCCACAGAATGGGGCTGCAGGCTGCAGTGAGAGTCTTTCTCTATGGGATATGAATAAATAGCAGGTTTTCGCAATGTCTCTTGTCAGGAAAGAGCAGGGGTTTAGTGCTGCTGGAGGACAAAGATGCTTCCCCAAGTGTTTTTTTTTCTCTACGAGAGGATTTGAATATATGCAGCTAACATAATCCAGTTTAAATTAATATAATTTATAATGCTTAAAGATCCACTCATTACTAAAAGTGTATATCATCCAAGAGAGACAATAACAGATAGCGTGGTCAAAGTTGTCATATTGAAATTTAAGGTGTGTTGATAGGTGTCATGAGTCATCAACTAATGCATTGAGTAATATTACAAGTTAATGTTCCACCTTAAAAGCTGCCAGCAGTTGGCCCAGTGAATTAAATTCTTTTTTCTCAGTGTACAGCTGCTGCTAGAGGCTACGAAACATCTTTGAATTTTGTAACTGGAGTTTAAAAAAGCTGGATAAAGACAGGGAGAGGAGCCAGCATCAGGGCAAGGCTGACCCAACTTGGACTGAGAGCTGTTCCTCTACCAAGCCGTCTTCTTGCTATTGTTCGCTCACAGGAGAAAAAAGTGGATGTGATGTGTTTGAGGCTCATTCAGCAACGGTAAATCAGAGACTGCTCTGTGCAGATCTTCACAGCGACATGGTTAACCCCTAAATGAAAAACTCAATAGTACTGTCATAAGAGACTGTATAAAGGGTACTTCCACACAGTTCTTTCAGACTTGGTAGTTACTTCATAAGGAGTCACAAGATTAAGTAACAAGATGGAAGAGCAGAAAAACGAATTCACAAAATTGCATTTGTTCTTTGCATTTTAGGTGATTCGGGCACTGTTATTCAAACTAATGCAACTGCAAGCAAAAAAGGCAGCCTTTAAATGGGCTACATTTAGTAGATCACTGACGGGGGGTAAGATGTAGATGTTGCTTTGCTTTTAGGAGTCACAAGCCTAAAGAGTTTAGAGCCACTTCTCTCAGAAATTCAAAGGCAAAAGACTTATATACTTTTTGTTTTCAACCCTGTATAGTGTATCCTTAACATAAAAATCACATAAATTATATGGGACACGAGCATTTAGGGGACCTGTTTTTCGTCGTCCTCTTTGGCACCCATTCGTTCCGGCAGCCCAATACCCTCCCTGAACTCTATGGTGTCTTTCCAGTGAACTGCAGGTGTAAGTAATAGCCTGAACTGGATAAACTGGATAAATATCAACCCCCCCCTTCCCTCCTACTCTCCACTCTACCTCTCCTCCTCATTTTTCTGGAACCCCCCCAGGGTCTCCAGCGTCCTCTCCACTTTCCACGGCAGTGATAAGATGTCGACACGATTAAGAGCGAAAGCTAATCTGCCGCTCTGCCTCTCTCCCCTCGGCTGTGCTGAATGCTCAGGCAACACAAAACGCTGCAGCCGAGTCCAAAGAGTCGGACAGCCAGTCGATGGCAGGAACAGAGAGAGAGAGAGAGAGGGAGGGAGGGAGGGAGAGAGAAAGAGGAGGAGGCCAGGTGGACAAGGGGTTGGATTGTAGCTAAATAATTAATGGGCGGCACTTTCGTTTTTTAATCTGTAAATGAGAAGGCCTAAGATGGCGGGGCCGTTGCTCTGACACCCTATCCCTGGCCCATTAAGATAACAAGATGTTGGATAATGATCTCGGTTAAGGTGCAGTTTATCAGTCCAGGGGGAAGTGGCCTCGTCTCCCAGGTGGCTGGGCCTGTGTCCCCTGGTGCCCCAACATTACATCTCAACATGGCCTTATCTAAAGAACAGAATGGAGAGACACTATGGCGAGAGAAAGTTTATATAACCCCTTGAATCACCAGCAAATTGGCTTGATTTCTTTTAAAATCATGGGTCCAACTTGACAAAAAATGGCCCAAAAAATAGCAGAATAACAGTAAAAAGTTAGAAGTGAATTAAATGAAAATCAACCAAAAATAAAGGAAAGTAAAATACAAAAAGAGACGAGTAAATTGCCTTTAGAAAGTGCGGAAAAGGTAATAAAATAATATTTTTTTCTGTAACATAATTTCAGATAAATAGTTATAAGAATTATGATATAGTGTTCTGGACATTTTTTCTTTTTGTATTATCTGATTTCCTCACAGACAGTGGTCAAGCCATTTTCTTGTCAATCTTTACTATTTTCTTACCAAGTTGCTTATTGCCATTTTCCATGTTTTCAAAAGACATAAAACCAATTTCGAACCAGGTCGCAGAAGTTTAAATGCTTCTGAAAGGCGCTGGAATGCAGCACAACAAAACTGATGGCGAGCTAGGTTTCAGAGGGTTAATATAGCACCTTTCACAGAGCAAGGTCACAAATAGCTTCACTAAAGTAAAGTTGTTAAAAATAATACCATCAAGACAGTTAGCTATCCCTAATTTAACTAATATAGCTATCTAACTGAGTAAGTACACTCACCCCTATTCTTCATAGAGTTACAGGTGTGGGGTATTTATTCACTGTAAACTAGTGACGATAATTATGTTATTATATAATATATGAACATGACCTCAAGCTGACCTCCATACTGCCCATTGTGTTGTGTATTTGTTTGCATAAGAGTGTCAACAACATTTTAGGGGTTCAGGGGTTTCCTGACCGTGATAACACTTATACTTGTTGACTTGAGCAAGTCTGAAGAAAATTACAGAGCATTTCAAAGACGACCCAGCATAGCTTAACAGTAGCCTGCAGCTGTTTTTTTGGAGTGAACGACTCAAAGTCTTGATAGTCCTTAGTTTGGCAACCTCTGCCAGTGAGCCTAAAAGTCCATTGCTGAAAATGGCAAGATGGCCTGCAGCAATTGGTGAACTTGCCGGTTGGCAGGGTTGGGGGGTATCTCTCCGGATGTTTTCATCCCAAGATTTTTCTGCGGAGTGAGTACTCTTGACTGTTATGCTACTTTTTGCAGCTGTGGCCATGCAGGCAGCAGCACAGAGGGAGAGAGACAGAGACAGGCACCGTAAAGTGAAGAAGTGGTGAAAGAGCAAGTTAACACGATACCATCTCTGGCTTTTGTAGATATTTATTGTCTGCAAAACCGGTTGTTATTGTTAACTTGTTTTCTATATGACATGAATGCCGCTGTCACACTGAATGTCCCGCAGAGCCCGTTAAGTCTTTAAAACTTTTGTATGGAAAACAAAATGAGTCAAATATTCATTTTGAATAGCCAGATCTGTTTCAACTAGTATAATTCTGAGTCGGGTACCGCCCAAGAACTAATCGTTCTGCTGTGCCAGATGCTGCAGACAAATACTGAAGGAGGGTAAACTGAGTTTAGCAGCTCTGCCCTCTTCTGCATCCTTGTGTTCGAGGTGTGATTCATTCTCAGCGTGTCCCCACAGCTGAAACCTCTGATCCTATCATTTATTTTACCCCAGCAGCAGCAGCCCCCCTCCCCCCCGCTGCACTCTACCTAGGTAAACACCTTTGTACAACACGCAGCTCAAGGGTGTCCTTTGGTTGCACATTTATAAGCTTCAAATGAGTAAACCCGCAGGACACGCGCTGGCAAATATCAGAGCAGTCTACAGTCTCAGGTCAACACTTGTGTCCTGTGGCGGAGGAGAGGAATAAAAAAGAAAAGAGGAAGACAGAAGAGATGGAGGAAGGAGAAAAGAGAAGATACAGACGAGCAAAAAAAAAAATAACAGGAAGGAAAAAGAAAAAAATCAAGGCAATCGAGCAGATGTGATGATTGTGTGATTCTCCGTGATGATTGTGTGAGTCTTGGTGTCATCTCCGACACTGGTGTTTCCCCCGGAGGCTTGTAGAGATGAAGTGCTGCAAGTCATGGCATCTGTTCACTACTGCTACCAAGAAACCACTGGAGATACACAATGTTTCACAAACAACCTCTTCTAACCACACATTATACACACAATTGCAGTCTCTATACAGCACATACTTAACGTACACATAACAAAGGCTTGTCTTGTGACTCTTACATTCCTACCCTTTTTTACTCCATGAGTCCTGAAAAGCAGTGATCAAAACTTTTAAGGATATGAACAAAAAACATGGTGTATCAAGGTTCATAGGGTTCAAGGTGCTTAAAGTGCTTTGAGGTACTCGAATTGGACATCCAGAAATTTAAGTGCTGGAATACCTTGAAAATCAGACATTTTTAACTTGATCCTTAAAAAGTACTTGAATATAATTGAGGAGAACAGAAAGGTACATTATTTCATGAAACATATTAGAAAAATGTTTTAAACTAAAATGCTGAAAAAGAAGGCTCGCTTGCAAAAAAAGTATGAGCTCAGAGTGACAATGAGTTGGTACACGCCAGTAAATAGTCAGTGCCAAACCTGCAAAACATTTGCAATGGAGCAGTAATTTGGCAGTAAATAAGCAGCTGTGTGTCTTTGGGTGTGGATGGTGGAGCAAATTTTCATAATTCTCTTGGAGCCAATTGTTTAAAGTTTATTTTATCCTATCCTTATTTTATCCTTGAAACTAAAAATGAGTGGTTGAAGCCTGTGCATCTCCATCTTATGTGAAGTAATTTGAAAACAGAGTTTGCATTGTAGTAATCACTGAGTTCCCGCTCATATACCCGTCTGTGCAATGATAAGCAGCACCATTGATGCTCACTACATTGAAAATTCCATTTTAAGAAGTTTATAGCATGTTTCATGCAGATCTGTCGTCCCTGGTGCTTTGTTGTCCCTAAGACCTATTCACTGGGATATATTTGAATAACTGTCTTTTCAATAGAAAGCAGTTTCAAGTAAAATGGAGTATGGAGTTTCAAGGAGTATGGCCTTAATAGTCACTAATTTGGTAAAACATAAGTGTCATGGCAAAGAAAAAAAAATACTCACTATCAAAGGTACATCTCTGGTCAGAAAAAAAGTATGTGTTTTCTTACACACCAGTATACTGTATATATTTGACACATCCAAACTATGGATGAGGAGAGTTTAAATGAGTAGCATTGCAGCTCAGGCCTTGAACTGTCAACAAATCTTCCCTAAAGAGCTGAAGCTCACAAAATGCAAATCTGTCTTGAGAATAGGTCTGCAGTAAGTGCACAACACACAAACTGCAGCTGCTCAGGCTCCCAGTATAACCCCCAGCACACTGTGTAGCACTTATCACACACACATAGATTTCCAAGGCTAAGTGACCTGCATGCTCTCAGCTTTGAATGACATAAGTACCTGAGTAGCCTTGGGTTCTCTACCCAACCTGAACACACTTATTTGGCAGCTGATGGCAATGCAGGCCGCTTCCATGGTCATCCATCAGATCCTGGGGGTAATGTCTATAAACACACTCGACTTACATCAGCCAGGATAAAGGCCTCTATTAAGAAAATGAATAATACCAACTTGGGGGGGGTGACCTCAGGCCGGTCACGTGTCATCAAGACTGACACCCGATTGGCTGCATTGGTTTGTATCTGTGTTACTGAGGAGGCGGTCCGGAGGTTGACGGATGCTCGAGGCCGAGGCGAGATGGGCTACAGAGTCAGCCGTTTCAGTCCTGTGATCTAATCTGTTACCCATCATGCATCCTGCTTCACTAATGAAAAGGCAAGGTCCCATCCGTCACAGGCAGCTATGGTAAATGGAATTTTAACCCCCCCACCCCCTTATACTGAATGAAGCTCCTCAGGCACAAATGCCTGCAAACATGTGCAAAAGGCCCTGGATGATGGACGATCATTGCAAAAGACCCCAGAGCAACGGCAAATTAATATCAAGAGGCAAAAAATCAGTGACGACTCCTGCTTATTATAGATGCTCCTCTGCTTTCTGTCACTTCGCTCAGCAACAAATGAAGAAAAGCTCAGCTGAGCCTTCGTTTCTGTGTATCAAGACTAGCAAAGACGATCCACATTGTCTTCATGACCGCTCTCCTATAAGGGGCGGCAGTGAACATGGCATGTCACACCACATGTTTCCATTTGATTTTAGTTGGAGGGGGCTTAAAGGATCATTTCTGTAAAAAAAAAAAAAAAAAAAAAAAAAAAAGAAAAAGCATAATAGCTACAGAATAAATATTAGGTGTGTGCATACTATGCTGGCCTTGTGCAAATTTCTTTTTGTAAAGATATGTTTTGGGCTTTTTTGGCCTTTATTGGATAGGACAGAGAGTAAGTGCAAAGGGCCGAGGCTGGATTCACACTTCATCCAGTGAGCCACCAATGCCCCAGCCTTGTGCAGATTCTTAAAGGAAGGCATTATCCTGAAAGCTGAAATAATCTCTCATGGTCAGACAATTATTATAAAAGCACTGAGGTCTCATATGTTTTGTGATAAGCTACTGCTGAAAGAGACTGAAAGAGATCAATTTATATAATATTAAAGGAAGCAAGGTCCTCTTGTAGTGATCATAGACCATACTTCAGTGAAATATGAAAAGAAAAATGGGTAACACTTTCTATGAAGACCACATCTATAACGCATTATGAAGACATCCATAGTGAATTATAATGCATTCATAATGCTTTATGACTACGCTCATAAACACACATACTGTTTACTGATGCACCATATCAATAGGCATAAAACATTATATATGTGACTTCTAATGAATGATAAGCATCAAGTGTCTTATGGATGCTTTTGACTAGTTATGCACTATAGGTTGAATGATGGGGGTTATAATTCTTTATACATACCAATACTAACTGTAGCCATCCCTTCTCTCTTCACAGAGCCCTTCCACTCCACAAGTGTTTATCGAGCAATATGTTTTCTCACTTGTTTACTTGTATCTCTTTTAACACCGAAACACTGAATGAGCCCAATTAGTACCCGTTACTGAACCGCTGTTCTGCTGAATTATTATGAAAGCATTCTTTTCAAAGAGAAATGTCTTTGGTCTTCTACAGAGGCTCAATGTCACCTTCAGACATGGTGCTCCCCACCCACAGCTGAACCAAAGTCCTCTGTTATTCTTCTGTACAGCACCAGCCGCCTCACTGTTTGATACCCAGAGGTTCTTCACTCTCTGTTCCCACTAGTGCTCTGTTTCTGAGCTTAAATCCAGCATTTGAAGCTCCACAGAGCTCCCAGCAGGGACACACCAACTCCCTTTTTCTCTCAGCCTTAATGGCAATGAAAAGAAAAAAAACATCCAGCACATTGTTATACAGGCTGTCGTGACATTATGATATCCAGTGGCAGGAGAATTTAAATGAAGCTGTGTGGATGTTTTAGAAAATAGGCGGCTACAGAAGATTAGAAGGAAAATTAGGTTAACGTCGTGAGAGACTTCTTTTCATGAACCAACCCCCCTCTCTGTCTGTTTCCTCAGGGTTTTTTCCGCCGAAGCATCCAGAAGAACATGGTGTACACGTGTCACCGGGACAAGAACTGCATTATCAACAAGGTGACGAGGAACCGCTGTCAGTACTGCCGCCTGCAGAAGTGCTTCGGAGTGGGAATGTCCAAAGAGTGTGAGTTTTAGACCCAATTTACACAGTGTGATGATATGGAATTTAATTAAATATTATCAGGGTGTGAAATTAGTGGTTTATTTAGGTGTATATATTAAATAGTTTACAGTGGTGCTGTTACAGAGGCTTTTCCACCCAAACAAATAATAATAGCAATGCATTTTATTTGTAGGTGCCTTTTTGAAGCACCTAGGGACACCTCACAAGACACATTTACATTCTCTGAATGTATAATTACAGGAAATAATTTAGAGGAATATAAAAACAATTTGGCCCTTTCTTTAACTTTTACAAAATGCCAAACCTGCAACATGTTTAAATATAGAAATATGCACATAAAACATGCAAGGTTTTTAAAGAGGCAATTTTTTTTAGGTAGCATGATAGCATACAAAGTGAATGAAAAGATGTGATCAGACTTAAAATGTTTCAACTTGAGCTTTTCCCTTCAATTTCTGTCGGAACAATCCATTTATTCATTTCCTTTGCTGCAATACATTCAATACTACTAATACTATAATAGACTAATACTAGTCCAGTGCGAATAGGGCTTTCGCTGGAACAGATCAGTCAGAAAACACTGTTTAGATGTTTAAAATTCTGTTGGTTAACTTGACTCAACTCCAGCGGTAGAAAATCCAATAATAACCTTGACACTTGGCTAAAAATGATGACACATTGGTATCAAATGATGAGATGTAATGGAGCACTCACTATACACGCACATGTTTGATGCACCACATTATTAGTTACACACACCAATGTATGTGATATAACCATGGCCAAAAACACTAATTAGACTATTTCATTAAAACTATTTCATCATGCTGTCAGAGCCAGGAGTTTCATTCCATCAGTGCTTATCAAAGAGATATTCTGCAGTTCACATTTACTTAACAGAGTACAGTGATACAGCAGGAATGCAGTAGGGAAGAAAATTACATGTTGTATTTAGCCAAATTACCTTTTTTGTGAGAGTTTTACATTCCAAACACACATTTAATTTGGATTTCTTATATGTTTGGGGGATTTTCAAGCTGCAAGTAACACCATAAAACCTGTGTCATAAAGAGGCTGCCTGACAAGAAAAGGACCTAAATTCATGTTTGAATCTTGGGATGACCGAATTTTCAGTCATTACTATTCTGTCTGAATCTGTTTTGAGTAAGTCAGAGTAGCTCTGCCTGCAGCTTGGGTTCAAGTTGGGTCCAACTATAAATAAACTCACGTTAGGTTTCCATTCAAATACAGGGCAAATTTTACCAGAATTTTCAGAAAAAGAAAATGCAAATTATCCAGTATTTCTAATGGTCCATTACTGTAACAGAACTATGGTCGTTGATATAAAGGTGAAAGAGTAATGGACCCAAGATGCTACCTTGTGGAACTCCCATATAACAAATGGCAGAAAGGCAGCATTTAAACTTTGCCACATAAATACTTGAAATCAGACACAATAAAGGAAAAAATGCATTCAGCTTCAAAGCTTTGAGGTCAGACCTTTAGATGGGCACACATTGGTAGCAAGTTATGTTCAATTCATGGTGCTATTAGCGGTCCCATTCCATTCTTTTTCGCTTTGCCCCTGAGTATTTTGCTTAAAGACTGCACACACAGGGAGTGAGATACAGGTAAACAATTCTCCACACGTTTGCAAATAGTTCTGCTGCAATAATGGACCCATTTATTTCATCCACTTCTGTCATGTGGCTATTAGGAGTTGGTTTATCAAGATACACAATGATAGGCAGTAATTCTCCAATGGGCCATTGTATCATTGCAGAAGAAGAATGTGTATTAACGTAATTAAAAGCATTCTTGTGAAACCTCAAATAGTTGAAGGTTGGCAGTAAAAACCATGATGGAAATATTACATTTCTGTTTGATTCATGTATTAATTTAAGAAAGGTTACAGTCTCCTCATCGCTCCGCACTGATATGATGTTTTCGTCTGCTCCCATATTTCATCTCTTCAGTGACATTTGAGTCACATGCTTCATATAGGTCTTGATTAATTCACTTAGCCTGTGTCCATTGCACTTGGTGGCATTTTTCATTTATCAATACACCAAGGTTTTTTACCTCAGACAAATGAAAAAACTTACATTAAGCTTGATTTTTTGTCTTTTCCTCAAATGTTTCCCGTATCTACACACACAATATGGAAAAGGGATCTAATCAGTCACAAGTGACAACTGCTGTGAGATTTTTCAGGGCCTTTCAAAGAGCAACATATTGAAAGTGAGATGCCTTTTTCGCAGAACACATTTTGACATGTCACAGTAAAGGTAGAGGTGTAAATAAGAAAACAGTTCGACTTAATATCTTTAGCTTCAGGGTCTGGGTATTTTGCATGCTGGTTCACTTTCACACTATCATGAGAAACTTGAATAAAAAGAGCCATTGTTAATGTTGTTAGTAACATGTGCCTCTCCTACTCTGACAAATCAAAATGTGTGCTGTGAAAAAGATCTATTTTCACCCTGATTTAATGTCCCCACACATTCAGACATTGTTATATTTCCTGCTGCATGAAAACAGTATTCAGCATTGTTTACAGTACACACTCGGGGGGCGGGGGAAGTGTTTCCAGTTATAGACTGTGAGGAGAGAATTGGATATTTAATGCAAATGAGCTCCAAATGCAAATGCCTGTGTTTTACAAAGCAAGAAAACTAAACACTCAATGTGTATTGAAAATGGGATTGTTTATAGATTGGATTTTGACCCACATTTTTTTTTCATTTATTATTATCATTATTTATTTATAAACGTTTTGTATGATTTTTTAGCCCTTTGAAACCTGAGCAAATTAGCCTGATTTCTTTCATAAACATGGAAAGATGTCAGTGAGCAGCAAGAATTATTATCTAAAAACAACCCCCCTTTTTAAAATCATTTTCTAAATCTACTAATTTCTTGCAATCTGTGAAACATTTCTTACCAAGTTGCTTATTGGCCTTATTTCCCATGGTTATAAAAGAAATCACACCAATTTGATCAGGGTTCAAATGTTTAAATGTTGTGAAAGGTGTCTGAAAGCAGCAGCAGAAGAAGGATGAAAATTCAAGTTTCAGAGGGTTAACATCTGGCAAGAGCACCTGGCACCCTATTGGGCCATAAGTTGAGTATCACTGGCCTAAGACGTAGTACACTGTAGGTGGAAAAGTTAGTCATTAATACAAGTGTACAGCATTGTACATGTTAGATCAGACCTCATCCAGTGATGGCTGTATTTATCAGTATGATGTGGAGATGACTTAAAGCTGTGGAATCACAAGATAGCTGATTGGGCTCATACATAATTCAATCTTATATATGTTTGCTATAGGCAGTATTTCAGCCAGCGAGGAGGAGTTGCATCATCCACAAAGTTTTTTCGGACATCCGCCCAGTGGGATTGGGAGAATCATATGATGAACAGATAGAAAAAGGCTGCCGAACCTTTGTATTTAGGAAACTCAGTGACTTGCTGCTGTCAACGCCCTCATGTTCGACCTGCTCCATTGTCATCCATAGGAACAGTTTGCATTTCACAGGTTATTGGCATCCTTTGATTGCATCAGCATTTATAGCTCAGGTCCACTTCATGCCCCATTAGCCTCAGGGGGGGACCATTCCTTTCTCTTATGCTGTTTCACACCTCAGCAGAGGAGTCATGGAAAAGATGATGTCTTGATATCCTCAGGCTAACCCCCAACCACCCCCCACCCACAGGGCCACTGATGAGAGAGGGGACTATGCCTTTTCATATATATACATGGATGAAGGTGATTGGTTGGTGTCCTGCTCTGAATGGCAGCACAAGGTCCGTGCTGACCTGATATCGCTTTCAATGTAGGGACTACAGGGTTTGCGATGGTGTCCCAAATCTATTAACAACTAGAGTTGTACACTCAGTAGAGTGAAGATCAACACCAGGTGTGTCTAGGCCCATGTGGGTAGGGAACTGGGAGTGCAGGGCAGGCTGTGCGTCTAGTGTGTATGTATGTCATGGAATGATGGGGAGGCAATGCACAGGTTAAATTATCAAAGTATAACCACAGTAGACAGGCTGTACGCTGACAAACCTTGAACACAATGTACAATGAAACACCTTGCTACGCCCCTATCCTGTCTCAAAAACGGTTGACTTATTCTCGTATTGTGGCTTTCTTTAATAGACCACAACATATTGGGCGTGGAATCAATCTGTAATTGCTTAAGATGACCAAACTTTCTTTGGATCTCAGTTATTGAGCAATGGCAAAGGCCAAAGTGTGGTCTGTGACAGACTATAGAAGGCGTGTTTTTTAGTCGTAAAATTGTTAATCACCACAACCATGGGAGGTCCTTGAGCATACAGTCGCAAAAAACATTAGGCTAATGGGTCCAGTAGTTTGCAAGATGAGCTACCAAGAGACAGATACAAACATGCACGCACACAATCAAACGCATGATCCCCTTAAGGCTTATCCCCTCCACTGAGTTTTTCAAGCTATGTTTAAAAATGTAAATCAACCACATTTGCCAAATTTTTTGAGTTGTAATTTTGAAAGTGTTAGCTAGCATCTGCAAATTTCTTAATAATCCATCCACTACTTTTTAACATACCTTTTAAGTGTTTGTCAAGTGGAAAGTTTCGGTCCTAATCTTGGCTTGGTGCCAGGGATAACCTAAGGGTTTCACCAAAAATTGTCAAAGCACTCTGATCAGTACTTTCCAAGAAACATGGACCAAAATGTTGGACCGAGTGATGTACATTCCCATCCTTATGACGTTTTGAGATTGCTCCAGCATCTTCGTTTGGTTTTAGGAACCACTTCTAACAGAGGTAGAAATGCAAGCCTGTCATAAAACTGACTAAACCATAATTTATCCAACAGTGGATTGAATGACAACGTGTACAGCTCATCGTGGCAAACCTATATGAAGTTATCACCCAACTCTGCAGTTCCCCTCACTGTGGTGCGTTTTAGCGTCTTTCAGCGAACCGTATTGGTTTTATGAAATATGAATAGAATAAAGCTTTTATGCTGCTGTAACAGTTGCAGCTACTGTTACTGACCTTTACTGCAGTTAATTTATTATCTGAACTCTGAAGCACATAATCAGACAGTACAGATCATCCCCATTCAGTTCTTTAACTGTATGTTTGAGCCACAAGCAACCATTCTCAGCTTTTATTATCCCTACTGTTGGAGGCATCCAACGTGGCAGCCAAAGGCTATATAACACCTGAAAGCTTACATTTGTATTGGTAGTAGGGTGTTGAGAGCTCAGTGTGAGACCTGAGTCAGAAGATGGACGGGAACATCTGCTTTCGGACACTAGACTCGTGCTATCATGTGCCTCTGGAGATTACTGAACTGCTGCTTAGAGAGGAACACAAAGGCAGCATTGTTTTATGAGTGTGTGTACGTGATTGTGTCTTTAAGTGTTTGTGTATGTACGTTGCATCAGCAGGTATGTGATTGAATGCGTCATTACACAAGATGTGTCTTCGTATTTTTTCAGTGGTAAGAGATCATGGGTCTCATAATGTCATAAGATATGATTCATTATTAATCTGGTGAATCTGCAGAGCAAGAAGAGGAGGGTAGGACCTGTTAAAACATGCACCGTGCGAGTGTTATTTCTCTGTGTGTGTGTGTGTGTGTGTGTGTGTGTGTGTGTGTACAGCTATCCTTGAAAGAACCAGTTTGAGTTTTTGACCTTAAGAGGGAGGACATTTGGCTAGTCATCACTTCAGACAGACCTTTAAAGGTCTGTTTGAGGGTTCAGGCCTAGCCTGTTTAGCTGGGTTAGGGTCTAGGGCAACCATTTTTTAATTCACAATAAAAATAAAGTGATTAACACTGTGAATTGTTTTTGTACTTTTAGTGTACATAATGTGCCAGAGTTAATAAAGCAGCATCAAAATAGAGCTTGTTTATCAAAAAAAAGTGCCAGTGGATGGTCCCCAGAGAGAAGGGCTATTGGATGGGTCCAGCAAACCCCAGACTTTTACCTGGGAGCTCATTGTTTACTTCCTGACTGAATGTTAAGCCAAACCACGAAGTTGTTTGTTTTTTTTTTTTGTTAGCTTTTTCTTAAACCTAGCCATGTGTTTATGTTGCACAAGAAAATAAACAGACACAATGCATTTAACAGGTATTAATTGTCATGGTCCTGGAATGTCAAGAAAAGACGCAGAAGGATACCAAGGGCAACATATGTAGACATGAACAGTACTGATCAAGCAGCAATATTTGATGAGTTGGTGTGAGAATAACTTGACACATCACAATATCCAGCTGGCTACTATGTAGAGAAAAGCAGGTAGAGTAGCCAGCGTGTGGAAAAGCCTCTGAACCAGCAGTGGGACAATCTCTGCCTTGTAAGTTGCATTTGTGCCTCTCTGGTTCCCTTCCTGTTCCAAGGTCATATTTTCACAATATATGTTTCCCATCTGACAGGCCCCTCTCCCCCCAACCCCTGTGTCCCATCAGGACCATTAGCTTAAACTCGATGCTCTGGTGGCAGCAAGGAATAATCATGGTTGCTCAACACCCACCTGGTTAGTGTTAGAGAGCTGCCATGTTAAGTGTTGTGGCGAGCCGCCCGGGCTGCATCACGTGGGCTTCGGATAGATAGTGTTTATTTAGCGCTGCATCTGTTTGGTCAGAGAGACACTATGCAGAGTTTGGCAGCACGCAGATGGCTGGCCGGCGGCTTCTCAAAACGGCCACCGTCTGCGCCTGCTGCCGCCGAGCCACACAGCATCCCAATAAAGAGGCAGAACAGAGGGAAAAATGGCCACACTGCACCAGGGGGCTAGAGGCAGTCGAGAAAAAAGGAAATAAAGAGGAGGACAAAAAACAGAGGGTGGGACATTGCTCATTGACTAAAGGAGAGGGAGATGAGAGTCTCAGAAAGCCGAGGGATTGGAGAGTGACAGTAAGCATTGCTGTGGAGAGTGTATTTAACAGCGTGTCTGAACTCCACTCATTGACCCTTCATCTCATAGTCTAGCACTCTGGAGAGCGCTTCAGAAACACTCGACACTTGCTCATTCACTGCGCTCCCTTAAAGCCCAACAAAGTTGCTATTTGGACGGTTTTCACGCATTTAACACAGTGCGAGTAAATGCCTATCACACATTTCTCAGCGTTTAGTTTAGGATTGTGCGCAGGGTGTGCTCATGTGTTTTCAAGTCAGAGACCCCATTTTAATTACCCCAATTTCAGTAGAGTGCATCCAGGAAATGTTTTTCTGTTAACAGTTTGACTATCTTTGAATTGTATTGAATTTTTTGGAAACATCTGACATCTGACATCTGCCTTTATGCCAAGCATCATCAGCATCAATTGAAGCATTATTTGAGTACATTTTGGTCGTGTAATTGTGAGCTGTAATTATAAAGCAGCATTTATGTGCTATGGGAAAATCTGACATCCAGGACTTTCATATTAAAAACACAGAGTCACATCAAAAGCCCTGACTTTCAAAATAAAAAAAGAATCATCAACCAGTGTGGATTTAAAAAATCTCAAGGTGGTCAAAATTGATCAATTGATCATCATCATTTTGAATCTCAAAGTAGTGCTCGAACAATTATCTGCACTGATCAATATTTTGATATAAGCACTGGTCGAAATGACTTTTTATTATGAAAGAGGTTACTCAAAGTTAAGAATCCATAGTTAGTTATTAACAATTCTGCCAACCTGTTCTGTTTAATGAGATTTTTAGCATCTTTATTTTGATTTTACTATCTGCAAACACACACCTCTTCCTGACTAGACATGATGTGAAAGAGTGAGCAAACATTAGATTGTTTCAGTGTTTCCCACTGAAGATGCTCCAAGTGTCAGCAAACATGCAAAGCAATGAGAAGCTTGTTTGAAATACAGTTCGCTCTGGTTCTGTCTTGGCAAAAAGCAAGATATTGTGAAGGGTTGTTCAGGACTCAGTAGGCACCCAGAGTGTTGATGTCACTCCTATTTTATGTGGACAATTCTGGACACATGTCCAGATATCCTACTTGCTTGCTGTATGTTAGGAAGAGTGCTCCAGTAAACACACCATACACTACCTGTCTAACATTAAAGAGTAGTAGTAAAGTAACTAGTGAACATAGTGGAGCTATTAGCTGATTAAATGCATCATATATACTATCAGGTTTTGGTAAAGACCAAAACTGAAATAGAATTACACTGACTTTTGGACTTAGAGACCATTTACAGCTGGTATTAACATGCATTTTAGTGATCTGAACACAAGTGGACAGCTGGAGATTTTGCTGCAGGCAGAATCCAAAATGATAGATGGTGACTCAACACTTTTGTTCAGTTTGATGTTATGGCAAGTTATGGAACGTTAGCGCACTGTTACCGAAACAGCTGCATTCGTGAAGTAGGCAAATGACGATGCATTGGAGTTTACACCACAAAAGATGTGGTCAAATGCGTCACAGGACCACCTCAGTAAGTGGTTTGATTGCACGGATCCCAATGGATCTTGGTGGTTGTTTACACTTGTATTTAGAAACAAAAGTTATCTCCACATGAATCTGTGTCCAGAAAAGCAGAACCGGTGCAGTTTTTGGTGTCTGATAAGCCTTCATACTCCTAAAACTAATACTTCCTGGATCGCATTTTATCATCAACTGGTACCTGAAACATCTCCACACCAATGCAACTCCTTGACCTTTTTTTTTTTTTAAATACAGAAACCCAAGAAATCTGAATATTACACAGAAATAGGGTTCAAGGAACCAAACAGACACCAACATACCAGGAAAGATAAAAGCGCAGATACTTCTAAAGTAGAAGTCAGGAGTAGTGATCAAAAGCACGATATAATGCGCTGGATGGGTTCCCGCTGCCCCTTTTGTGGGTATTAAAAAGCCATATATTTTCATGGCCTCTTGTCCGATGCATCATTTGGATGTATCTGCTCATGCTCGCAGTAATTTGCTTGGAGTGCGGTGGTAATTGATTGCCCTGGGTGGGCGGGGGGTGCACTTGCCACGTTGCTGTCTTCCTAAATCACATCTTGTGGCTGGCCTGCCTCTGTGTGGACCACAACCCCCTCGCCAGACACAGTTTGTCACCACACTGTGACAAATGACATACGCAGACACGTGGACAGATTGTGTACCATCCCCCTTTCTATATCATTATTCTGTACCATCCCCCCCTTAAGGGGCAGAGTGTTTTTATGTTTTTTCAGTGTTGAAAGAGGTTCATGGACCGGCTGGTTTTGCCCCCACCAGCCATCATGCCTATCTGTCCTTTGTTGTTGAAGTTATGGACCAGCTGACAGCAGCATTTTGAATAGAGAGATTTGGGCGTTGCTTTTTTAGATGATATCTAAGAGCTGGTGTTCTTTTCTAAACATTGTTATCAGGATAAAAAGATACCATTTTGGCCATGATAGCTAGAAAATTCTCCATCACTGACCTTGTATTGATGTATCAATTAGGTTGGATAGGTAAGGCATGGGTTAAAAGAAAAGAGAGTGGAGAGATGTGATTAAATTTTAAATAAGAAGATATTGGTGTACATTTTCTGACAGTCTCCTGGAAACCATTCATAGTGTTTCACTTGGTTATTCATGTGAAAAGTGCCAGAAATTGTTGCATAAAGAATGAAAAAGAAAGCTAGAGAGGGATGTCCGAACTCTGCTTACTTCTTCACCTCCACACACACGGCCAATCACAGCATGATGAGGATGTGAATTTGGGTTGTTTGAGCTTTTTGACCATTTGACAAGCAGTTCTGATAAAATGTGCTGGCAGCTGAAAATAAGAAAGAAAATCATGAAAATAAGAATGTGAGGATTTAGGAAGATAGCTGCGTACAAGACAGAAGCAGATATGTCATGTAAAGTGTATCTATCTTACAGATGAACTTAATGTCATGTTAAGCAGCAACTCAGTCATCAGAATAAATTTTAGTACATTTCTGCAGATTACAGATACATCACAATTGTACGTTATTATGTAATGTTGAAACGTTAGGCTTCTTTACCTTTCAACAGCATTGGTATTAATGGTATGGTTAGGTTTGGACACAAAAAACACTTGGTTATAGTTAAGAAAAGATCATGTTTGATCTAAAATAACCTAAATTTAAAAAAGAACTTTGTTGGTACAGTCACAGATGGAGAAGCTGCACTGTAGAAAGAAACTATTTGTTTTAACTCAAAAAAGCTAATGTCCTCAAATTTTTAAGTTGACTGAATTTGAGAAGACAAGTTGAAACATTACAAAATAGCCTCAACTTGTGCACATATGTGCAACAATTTCACATAATTTCAGGTGTGATTAATTCAAGTACACATTCTATATAATACACATTCAAGTAGTACAAGTATATGAATCACATGAAGAATATTTGGCTTTTAGACAGCATTTTGCATCTTACCAAATTCACATGATAAGTGCACGTGATGTTTCAGATATTTCACATGTACTTATGTCCACAAATGTACAAATCAAAATGCGAAAACAACAGTTTAACAACATAATATCACAAATGACAAATTTTACATCCAGCACCTTCTTCTGCTCATTTCTTGTTTTGAATACATCTATTTTAGAAACAGGCCTCCATAAAGACCACTTGTTTTGTTTGTGTGCACTGGAGAGATGTGCTGCAGGTTTCTATTGCTCCATTCTAAATCACCAACCTGAATCACTGCTTCACAATCTGCTTTATCTGCTGCTGTGTTCAGCGTTTGCAGCTTTTCTTTGTGGAGCAGCAAGTAGAAGGAGGCCCAAGGCTCTCTATCCTCTGTCAGTCAAATCCCTCCCAGTGCCCCAACACTGATACTGTAAAACAGTGATATACATGGTTAGGATCAATTCTTCCATCACTGTTTTTTTTTTTTTTATTTTATTTTACATCATTGAATACAATTATTGTCAGGTATGAAGCACCACTTACCATAAAATGTGATGGTGCCACTTCACTTAGTGCCCAGGATCCCTCTCATCTGTGTTTTGTTAAAATCACTCATTACCATTCATCTGATTCCATTTTAGACTTTTCTAATGAATAATTAACATTGTCACTGTCAAAATGTGCTTTACCAGCTGCATAATCATACTAGATGTTGTGGAAAGTCTTATACATCCACACTCACATATAGTGCTCATATAGGTCACAGATGTAGGTCAGAACGTATGAAGTGATTAATGTCAACACATCCGTGCTGCCTCTCAGCAGCAACAGTAATCTGCATGAGGCCATGGATGACCAAAACATTCAGTCTAAATCTCTGAAATAGAAAATTATATTGACTCCCCTTTCATTTTGATGCATTGAGATGGTCCGAGAACATGAAGACAAGGCGTGATATGTGGGTGTGGCATGTCCTAATATGTCAAGATTAAATAGATATATAGAGCATATGGACTCCCTTGTTGTGACTGATTTGGCTCGCAGTCTTTGTTTGTTGAAAGAACTGACACAGTTTGGTCGGATCCTAGTTGTATGTATATGATATTTGTGTATAATTACGGAATTGTGTACATCAGCTGAATCAGGAGAGATTAATGTAAGGATATAAGGCATTGTTGATATAGCAGATGAGACATTTTAGGTCAACTCCTTCTGGGATTAACATTTGATTATGGGGATATATATAATCGGTCAATATCATAACCCTCTGACCATCAGCACTTTGGGTCTGGTATTGTCAGTGGGAAAGATAGCGGTTGGATCAGGAGCTGTAGGCAGTGTGCTACAGCTCTAAGTACAAGTTGTGACAACATTTTGGGAAATACTCATATAGGACAGTTCCCCCCAAGATCAAAAATACATATTTGACCTCTCACCTGTAGTGTTATTTATCAATCTAGATTTTATTGATGTGAGTTGAAGAGTGCTGGAGGAATCAGCCATAGAGATGTCTGTTTTCTCTCCAGTATAATCGAGCAAGATGGCCCTCGGCTTGTGGCGCTCAAAGCACCGAAAAAATGCATTTGAAAAACTCAACAGCAGTGTCTCTCTCCAGAAATCATGACCCAGTTTCTCAAGATAATCCGCAGATCTCATTGTGAGCAGGTTCATGTAGGAACTACTTTCTGTCTGCTGAACTACATTTGCCTGCCCTATCACCATGCAGAGGAAGACGGCATCTACTGCCAGCTCACCTAGCACCACTGAGCTAGCTAACATCACAGCTCAGCCATGGAGGATGACATTAATGTTTCATGTAATTACACTCACTGTCACAAGCATGAGTGTGACATTCATGAGTAAATGTATATGCTTTCTTCTGCTTCTAAACTACACCCGCCATCTACTCATGGTTGATGGTCTGTGGATTATCTTAAGAAACCGGGTCCTGATTTCTGGAAAGAGACATCAATGTTGAGTTTTTCTAATGTAATTCTTTGGCACTTTGAGCACCACAAGCCGAGTGCCATCTAGTTCATATACATCTGAGAGAGGGCAGACCTGTAATATGCATTTTAATTTGGGAGTGAACCATCCGTTTTATTGTAGGTTACGCCAACATTTTGGTAAATATACATTTTCATCAGAGAAGGGAATATCAGTTTCATCTCTTTGCGTCTAGTTCAGTTATGATTTATCAGGCCAGTAGAGTGATACGTAAGTTCGGTATAAAAGTGAGTGAATATAGCTAATAATAATATGTACCAAAATTTCCAACAATTATATATAATATATCATTGAAATAACTTGAATCTAAATTGACAGTTTTGGCCGCTTGAACTAGTGACAAAATTACATTACCTGACAAAATTTGCTTATTGATACATCCAGCAGACACGCAAATGAGTGTCCTATCGGGTGCCAGATTTGGCCCATGGGCCGCAAATTGAGTATCACTGGTCTAAGGCTTAATGATCGTCTTTCTAAACACTGATGTCCTTATCCAGAGATACAACATGAACCACACAACATGACCAATTGCCAAATTAATTTCAAATAATTTCAATGAATTTTACATGAGATTTTTCTTCTTTTTTTTTAACTTCTGAATAAGTAACTACAGTAACTATGGTTACCGAATACTACTGGGAAATGTAGTTGAGCTGGTGGTCCTAAAGCATTTAAATTTATGCCGTAAATGTGATTTCATTCAGACCCACTTACAAGCAGCAGGGTAAGAAAAAGTTGTAAATTCCAAGTCGGAGACAATGTGAAGATTTGACAGCTGTATTATCCTCTATTTGGTAAAATACATTTCTGTGAATCACATTATACATAGTCATTTGATCCATGGTGGTCATAAAATATCAGTGAGTGCAATTTTAACAAAAAATAATAATAACACACTTTGATTATAAACCAAATGGAATGATGGCTCTCAGGCAGATTTTGTAACATCTTGAAGCTCTACTCAGTCATGTAACATGACTGTATGTCTGCAGCAGCGTTAAACCCCAAACCCACACTCAGCTGGCCATCTCTTTTACTATTTAACCCTCTTAGCGCAGTATAGGATCACGAGCTGGCTCGAATGCATGAACATAAAGGGCTTTATTGTAAACTAGGGCAGAGGATGTTGTGTTGCCAGCCAAGGAAGGTCCCTTGGGTGTCTCGGTGCTGACAAAGGGCCCAACTCTTTCTCTCCAGCTCTGCTCCTTATTATTCTAAAGGGGAGTATGCAGCTGATCAGAGAGTTGTGATGTTGGGATGATCATGCTGTGTGTTGAGTAATAAACCTGGTTGGATTGTTTGAATCTCCTGCTGTGACAGACTTCAAAGATTTGCACCTAATGAAGCAAAGCACTCTGTGGACTTTAGTCTCTCAGGGTGCACATTATACACAACAACCACAACAACCTGGGCTTTGTTGTAGCTTCTGACTGTTCAGTACTGTGGGGCTCTCTCCCAGGGCTTTATGTGGTCTTTTTAAGAGCACTTTTATACATGTACTATGGGATTCAGTGCAAGGCACAGGATCATCTCACTGTCCATAGAAGAGAAGATTTAGCTTCATAAGAAACAGTGTATTTTATCATCTAGATGGTATTCAATTAATGTATAGCAAATCAGTTTCTCAAAAATACGCATTGTTCGTATCTTTCATGCAGAATAAACATGCTGAATGCCCCTCCCCTTTTGCTTGCTTGCAGTCTTCTATTTCCCTACCTTTGTTAGATAGCCAGCATTTTCTTGGTATGTTAAGGGCACCAACTATTGATCAGTGAAATAGTATAAAACCTGCAAAACTATAACTAAAACTACACACAATTATCATTTTATTTTTATTTGCAAGTGACAGTGTGTATTTTATTTTAAGTACTTTAAAATTGCACCCGAGATCAGTTGTCTATAGTCAGCAAGTTCTCATTCCAAGTCGTCACATATCGCCACTTTGTCAATGGACTTCAGAGTCCACATATTACGCTCTAGGTATCCTCCTGCATCAGCTGTTGACATTCCAGGATGCTGCAATCAATGTCAGAATGTCAACAAAAACCACATGGTTATAATTAGGCTAAAAAGGCACTGGTGTTTAGGTTTAGGCAACAGAAGCACGTGGTCAGGTTTAGAAAAAAACATCATGGTTTGGTTCTACATTCATATAGGAAGAAAACAGTGCACTCCTGGGTGAAAGTCCTGGGTTTGCTGGACCCATCTGGCAAACCAGCGGCATATCATAACAGCGTGAAAACAAAATAGATATAAACCAAACACAGTATTCCCAGTAGATGACAACAACACCTCTGACACAGACAATGTCTTGTATGCTACATGTGTGAACGAGAAACTCTGAACAATGTCTGGACTTCACTCTCTGGACATTGTTTTGAGTTCATAGGAGAAAATGGCTGTAATGACATAGTGGTTGACTGGACTATATATTTTACCAACATAATCAAATTCCTAAAATTCACTTATTACTTTTGGTTTTGGCATGCCACCCTAAGATTTTCTGTGACCCCCTCTGCCCCCAAAACCCCAAATTTCTGGGAGCACCACAAACTCCCTTCATTTAACTCAGCAGTTAAGAAGCAAGACACAGAAACCTTATTTGGGTCTTAAGGAGCCACAGCATTTAATCACAGACTAACTGAAATCTACACTGTACATTTACTAGCACTTGACAACTTTACTGTAAATTCCTTTATGCTCTGCACCAACATGTCTGCCCGCAGTGTATGCACCATTGCCATCTGTCTATCTCATTCTCACACACACACACTGTCAGTATGCACAGGCTAAAAGCTCAGCGGGGTGGGGTTGAGAAACGAAGACGAGTCTCTCTACATGTTCTGCAGCATCTGTTCAGTTTGTTGTCACATCTCTCGACCCTGCAGCCTATCTGTGAAAATAAATGTTATGTATCCTTGCACCTTTTCAAGTGGGTAAATTTACATCCTGAAGCTTTCTTAGAGGGTATAAGGTATATATACCTGTGTATCACGTAGACAGCACCACTGCCCCAGACATTGCTTTTCCCTCTGACTTCAAGAACCAAACTTACACCCAATTTTAAGTTTACTCTATAGACCATGTGTGTCAGGGGACCTACATAAAAAAGCACCCAAAAATCTCTCAGTAAATTGATTAAAGTAATAAATCAATTAATTAATAAAAAATTTTAAAAAATCACGCAATCCATTTATGAAGTGCTTAAGTATTCAGGCACTTTTGTTTTCTTCCTTTGTGAGACTTTGCCAGTGGCACTAAGCTGACAAAGACTGGTTGAGTTGACAGAGTAGAAACTTTCTGTCCTTATGTAAGGTCTCAGTTTTTTTCACTTGACAACTTGCTGCATCTCTTAAAAGTAAAAAAAAGAATGCTTACTTGCAACAAAGTTCTGTTGTTCCTCAAGTTGTCTTTCATTTTGTTTCAAGTCCACATTTGCTTCGATGATCAAGTCATCCATTTGCAAGTCATTGTTGACGCTAATCCTAATCCTTTATTCTCCTTCAGCTGTTAGAAACGACCGGAATAAGAAGAAGAAGGAGAGCCCAAAGCCGGAGCTGGCAGAGAGCTACGAGCTGACAGCCGAGCTGGAGACCATTATTGAAAAGATTCGCAAGGCCCATCAAGAAACCTTCCCCTCCCTCTGCCAGCTTGGCAAATACACCACGGTGAGTTTGCTGTCCTGTGGTGCTTTCTCGAAGTATACATCTATGCGGTAGATGACTGAAAGTGGTCAACTGCAGTTGCACTTTTTTTCCAGCCTCTGCGCTGGCGCTAGCTGTGGATGGAGGCTCTATGTTTTTGGGTTTTCCATCCCATTCTTATGAACCCGATATCTCAGGAATACCTTTAGGGAGTTTTTTTTTTTAATTTGGCCCAAACGTCCACTTGGACTTAACATAAACTAATTAGATATTGGTGGCCAAAGGTTACTGCGACCTCATCTGTTTTATTCTTGTGAATTTGATGTCTCAGGAACACCTTAAAAAACATTTTTTCAAATTTAGCACAAACATTCATTTGGACTTTACATCTGTCTCATTCTTATGAACACAATTATTTAGGAACACGCTGAGGAAATTTCTTCAACTTTTCGACAAATGTCCACTTGGGCTCAACAATGAACTGACGAATTTGGTCATCAAAAGTCAAGGTCACTCTTACCTTTTCTCATGAATGCAATATTTCAAGAACGCCTTGAGGGAATTTCCTAAAATTTGGCACTAACGTCCACTTGGACTTAAGAACCAACAGATAAGACTGTGATTAAAGATCATCTCACAAAACATATTTTTGGACATAACTCAAGAATGAAAGAAACAAATGTCTAATAGGATATAATGATGAAATGACAACATTTAACATCCAAATAGTCAACTTCTCTGTGACATCATAATGTTTGGCAAAAACACTTTTCTGGCAATTATTCAGTGTCATAGCTCAGAAACGTAAGGAAAGACATTTGGTGGGACTCGAAACGTGTATTGAATCTGTGCTGCTTACATAGATTTTCTGTGCTATCGCATTGAAGATATGAATGAATCACCGATGTTTTCCCAGACATGGATGCAAACTGGAAGTGCATCTTGACTGGTTTGCAGAGGCATACAACTGCGAGACTGTAACTGTAGTTTGAATCATAAACATAAGAGCTACAATGTGTCTTTGACTCCATAACCCTGTTTTACCAATGGTATCGTGCAGTCCTTTGATCTGGTCTTGCAAACTAGCCACAAGTGCAGAGCTCATAACGATAATCAATCTTTTGTACTGTACTCTAAATCCCCCACTAATGCAGCTCGAGAGTACACTGCTGACTGTCCGGGCAAATCCTCACCAACACCACTGCTTCTTCTTCTCTCAATAGCTATTGATTGGACATAAAGTGTGATAGAAAGACAATAAAACGCATGCATCATAGTAGCACCGTGCAGCTAACACATCATGACTCCCAGCTGCCTCTGCTGAAATGGATCTGAGATGGGAGGCAGGATTTGTTTGCCCCAGTTTTTTATATATTGCAACAGTGAGAGGAGGAATTAAAAAGGCGGTGTCAGGACTGGATGATGTTGCAGCTGCCAACATCAAACCTTCGCTAGGGAAATATGTGCCAGCTCAACACCTGCCCATCCGTCTGGTTGAGGAAGACAGACACGAACTTGACTTTTTTATTTTGAAAAGTGGAATAAATGCATCTAATCCAACTAATCATTATCTGCCTGTGTAAATCAAAACAGGCGACGGATATGTGCAACTAAGCTAAGCTGCGTGTTGAGAATACTTGTCAGTGTTTGAGCGGGCTTCATTATTCCTCTCTTCTGACGTCAAGGTTGAGAGTTCTGTGACGTCCCTGAACCTCCCTCAAACCCTGGCCAGGCTGTGTGCTAAACTAACAACCCATGAAAGGCCGGATAGTCAGAGGATGCTAATACACACAGGACCTTGAAGAAGGATCTCGTCAGTTGGACACATCAGACCCTCGCTTATCCAGTCTCAAAGCAGCAACCCTGTAGAGGACTGTACATTCCCTTCATCTGAGTGACAATGAGCTCCTCTTCCCCCCTGAGGAACGCTTCTGCACTCGTCACGACTCGGTGCAAAAGTTGGAGGTCATGCAAATGTGGAGAGGGAGTACTCAACACCGCAAAACCCTTGTTGGGCTGAGTTGTGTGACGCTTTGACAGACAAACGGTCGGAGCTGCAGGACGGCTGATAGCTTGATAGCAAGCAGAGATGGCGGCGCTTTGATTGACGCGCAGGCATGGCAGCATTGTGCGGGGAGCTGACAGCGTCTAATGTGTTTGTTTTTAAGCTGACTTACATATAGATTACAGTCGGGCGCCAGTGAGCTGTGATTGACACCGATGCTCCACAAACAGTCTTCTGTCGGGAGTGTGAAAGAGCAGGAGGGGGGAGGTGTGTGCTTAATGATCTAATGGTGCCAGTTTTGGAAATCTCATGACACCTGCCAATCATGCAAAATACTGTTTTTACAAAGAAAAACAAATCCACTGAGCAGCCATAATGTGGAGTAATGTCTCTCTTGTTGCAGTTATGAAAATCATTCAGTCACTGACAATAAAGTTTAGAGCTTCGATCGGTGAGAGTAGTTAAATGGAGCAATTGGTGTACAGTGGAGCTATTAGCTCTCTACTGTGTGCAGCTGCTGCACTCGTTCCAAAATACAGTAAGCTTCCATCTCCATAACTCTGTATTTTTCTCCTTTCAATCCCAACACAAAGCTCCTAATCGCTGTAACCCCTCTCTACTCCACCCTCATCCCATTCCCTCTCCCACGAGACACTTCCTCATTTTTTACAAAATAAACAGTCTGAATTGAGGCAAAATCCACAGCTGAAAATGGTGGGACATAATAGCAAAAATCTTGCTCCCTGGTTATGATATAAGCCAGTGTTTGCTGTTTGTTGGAGTGGCAGTCGAGCCTCAGATAAAGCCTTAATCTGGATCAGTGGTAATTATGCTTGCTCACAGACTGTGAGAAGTTCCTCATTATTACAAGCGATTGGATCCTGATGCGCCTTTTGAGTCCTCCTCGTCGGAAACAGAAGAGGAGCTCCCGCGCTCCTAGATTAGGTTAAAGCTCCAATTATGTGGTGAAATATTCAAATCCTAGTCTGCAGTGATTTAGGAGTTCATTGCTGGGTTAGCGGAGATAGCTGCGCGAGTGAGAGGGCTTAGCTCGACAATGAATAACGCTTCATTGACAGTGATGGTGATGAAAAACGAGCCTGGCAGTTTCAAAGACAAAATAAAACATTAGCGCGCGGCGGGGGCCCCCGGCGGCTCCATGCAGCGGCGGCAGCGGCTGCTGCTGCTGTATAGTACACAGCCCAGCCTGGAGATATTAGCCACATTACAGTTTGTCCGCCGTCGCAATTCGTCACAGGTGCTGGCCGCTTTTACAGCCATTTCCCTTTCTGCATCTGTACACACGGGTCTGCTGATGTACTGCGGACGGCTCATTTCTACACTGCCAGCTTCTTTTCTAATGTCGCAACTTGTCTAATTTGTTTGGATAAATGTTCTTAAATGAAATTAGAATTCCCCGGCAACTTCCTTGTTTCGCTCTATTGAATTATGGGACTTGTGTAATTGACTGAGATTGCAGGGGGGTAAAAAAAAAAAAAAAATCCAACTGCGAATTATCTCACCCTCCTTCCCTCTGAGCTCCCCCTTTTTCTTTGCTTTCCCTCTTCGCCCAGAGGGAAGAGCAAGATAAGTTGCTTTAATATCAGCCACCTCCACCCCTCCCCCCAACATACTGTGCAAACACACACTCTCTGCCTCGCACACACACTCAGGTTTCAGCACCTCCTCCTTCGCCATCAAATCGGATGTCAATCAGTGGAATGTGCGTCCGTAGTGCTGTTGTGTCGACTGCAAGCTCGTTGTCCGTGATTTAAGCACGGCCCTAATGTGCCTCTCACTTAACCCCAGATCATATTTAATGATCTCTCTCTCTCTCTCTCTCTCTGCTATTCTCTGTCTCCCTTTATCTCCCTCTCTCTCGGGTGGCCACACAATAGATTGTTTGCTCGTGACAGTGTCCAGCAGCCACGGTGCTAACTGCCTCGCACTAACAACCTCAGGGGGATTGATGTGCTGTGAAAGCGCAGGGCCGCTCCAGCTGTCTCCACAGTCACTTCAGCGGGCTGGAGGGCGCCGCTGTATTCAAGCCCTCTCACACTGAAAGAGCTCCTGGGGCTGGGTTTAGACTGATGTTGAAGTTTGCCAACATATTGAGTACATATTGGATTTTCAGCAAAGGATGTCATATTAGTTGGTCACTTTTTTCCCACCAGCTTCTTTTTCCTCAGTAGCTTCAGTAAAACCTGGCTCACCTTTAGAGTTTTAATCTCAAGACGCTTTTCTGATTAAATAAAGGTTAAGTAAATAAATAAACCTTCCTGCAGCAGTCATCAGCTATTTTCTTGGAATTTTGGAGATTTAGCAACCAAACTTAAATGGGGAAACTTAATATTTTACAATTTGAAATTCATAGTGGGTGGTTTTTTACAGGCTGATTCTCATTCTTACCTGCTCAGGATGTTGAAATTTGACTACTTTTAGGTCAAGAGATAATGAATAATTCAGTTTTTCTGTACCAAAATGTCATTCCAGGCAATGTGAAATAAGTCTTTAGGCCTTTTTTTTTTTTTTTTTTTTTTGCTGTATTGTTACATTTGTGTAGTGCAATGAGGGATCTTGGACTCATGAGCTTTTTTAAGTTCTGGCTCCAGTCCAGATGTTAACATATAATTAGCTAATTTTTTTCACAACAGCTGGAAAATTCACGCAGAAGAAAAAAACCATTGACACTGACATGCAGTTTAATCATAAAGTTTGACTGTAATTTGCATTAAGTCAAGTCAAGTTAATTTTATTCATGAAGCCCATTATCACAAATCACAATTTGCCTCAGAGGGCTTTACAGCACACGACCTCCCTCACAGTGGATAAGGAAAACCTCCCCAAAAATCACTTTTAACATGGAAAAAACATGTTTTATTTAGCTTGACAGTTTTGGCCAAGTGCATTCAGTGTGCAGCCAGAGCACGTGGAGTTAGGTAAAGCAAGTCAACAGCAATGTGTAGCAAGCCTTTCTGTAAATGTAACTTCCAGAGGTGTTGACTTGAGTAACATGACTTGGACTCAAATCAAACTTGAGTCACTAATTTGATGACTTTAGACTTGACAAAAATCGAAAAAGGCTTGCAACTCGAGCTTTGACACTGATGTATCATGACTTCGCTTGGACTTGAGCCTTTCTAAAACACCCCTTTTTTACAAGTCGATTTTATTATATTTTTCTCTCAAAACTTCTCACATATTTCCCTGATTACATGGAATAAGTTAACGTAGCATATTAACAAATAACCACCACATTTTTAAAATGGTCAAATTATGGTTCATGTTAAACTGGTTAAAGAAATGTAAGCTTACGATTCTTGTTCCAATTTTTTTTCCCATCTGTCTGTGTAGGAAGGTGAAAAGGTCAGTGAGGAAAGAAACTGATCACTGAAGCCTGTGTCGAGGACATCATAAATGAATACTTTTAGTCTGGGTTCCAGTGTAGAGTTGTTGGTCTGATGCTGCTCCAGACGCTTTTCTACCATGACAAAAATATAACAGCGAAAGACAAATTATACCATATTATGCATAAATGGATAGATTACATAACACCCCTGTGACCAGCTTTAACAGAAATCTTATAGCCTGTCTTTTTCTTTTGCTATACTCTTCTGCAGGGTAGACTTGTGTACGCTCCCTTGGTTTGGCTGTTAAAAGTTAAAAATCTGAATTTAAGATAGACTTGTTGGATGCCGCAGACTGATTTTCTCAATTCTGTCCAGCTTTAACATTCCCTTTGTCTGGGTTTTTGATTTACTTTAGTTATATAATGCTTTATTTTCCTAGAGTCCGTTGCTTTGTCAGTCAATTGTATCTATTATTTATCTGCTTATACAACTCACTTTAAAATTGCAAAGACTAAAAGCAGGTTTTATTCTCATTTGCCAATAAAAAGCAGAAAAACACAAATATAACCAATTTAAATACCACAACCAATTGTGAAGCTAAGAGGCGGACACAAGGTGACATCAATAATAATGGCTAAAATAAAGAAAGCATGTTACTCTCTACCCACTCTGATCAATTTCTTCTGTTTTCTCTAATGTAATTTGAATAGAGATATTTTGAATTATGTTACTGACATTTTTTTCCATTACAGTTGCTTAGACTTAAAAACAGCCGAAATGTCCAAGGACTGAAAGCACTCTTTGTCAGTGTCTCTTTGCAGATGAATTTATGATCTAAAAAAATAAAAGGCCATGCAGTAGTCAGTTAAAGCTGCACAGAGGCTTTGTATCCACCTCTCCAGAGGCCTGTGAATCCTGCTGTGTACACTACTTACATATCACAATGTTTCTGCAGACTTAGGCCGTGGCACAAACCTTACTGATGCTGTCAGGAGCACTTTTTATACAGTTGTTTGTTGTTTGTTTATATGCTGAAGCTCTGGCCCTATTACATAACAGAAAAAATCAAAAAAGCGGGGAGGCAGTGGACTCGAAAAAACGCATATGCAACAAGAAAAAATAAAAGTATTATACACTGTAGTTTATGCTAGTGCCTGACTGGTAGGTGGTCATGGCTGCTATTCAGTATTAGGTTAGTGCACATATGTCAGTTTCTGCTTATTTGCTAGCTGATACCCAGTGAAAGATTTAAGTGTCAGTCAATCATTTGTATGTCACATGAAAGCACACAATGTACAACTGCAGCACAATGTGACCTCATCAGCTCCTCCAAACATATTCACTGTAAATTAGTCCTTTTTGCTTCTAAAAACACTGATGGCGGCTGTTTTATAATTGTCCATGTTTCTGGATTGTTCTGGTTATCCATGATTTTTGGTTATTGAATAGTTTAACCCTATTTTTGAGTAACGTTACTGCTGTTGTTTTAAAAATTAAATCCACCACAGACCCAGTGAAATCAATGATGTCATCAGAGATGTCAGCGGTGGTATCCTGGAAGCGAATTGAATAGCGAGGACAGGATCCACCCTACTATCCCTCTAGCTGGCTAGGTGTTACCTTCCCATCTGAATGTAGAGCCCAACCATAATGTTTTTTCGTAAATCAAACCATGCGTTTTTGTTGCCTGAATTTCACCAGCTATGCCTCAGTAGCCTGATCCTAACCATGTGCTTTTGCTGAGTTCCCGGCGTTGGTTCTGGCATCCTTGAATGTCAACAGAAGATGCAGAAAGATACCCAGGTTGACGTAATAGTCCACTGACAAAGCGTCGATTTGGAATGACAGTGTGTTGCTTGGTCACATATGTGTTGAAAAAAAAACTACCCAAAAAAATAATACTCTAGTTTAAAAGGTCAAAGCAACCACAAGTTGGCTCTGTCTTGTCTCTCCTGATGTCAAACCTGTATACATGGTGAATTTTGTAAAGAGCTGTCCCCCTTCTTAGTGTGTTAGTGTCACCTCCTCCTCTGTGACTGTGTGTGCGATGTCCTTGCTACATGTGGAGACTCACTCATGTGGAACAGATGGGCTATTCCATGTAAACCATCAGAAAACAAACAAATGATCATCAGATGCTCCATCCCCGCCATCAGCCATCACACTACGGCTTTCCCCCTCACTCCACCCAAACAATTCCCCAACTGCTGCTCGTTCTCCCCTCGGTCTGTCTGAATCCGTCCATCGTACTATCCTCTGCTCTGATGGCATTTTCTCTACCTCTTTTTTTCCCTCTGCCTTTTCTCCTCCCGGCTGTTTCCTGTCATTTCAAACTCAGAGCAGCTCTGGTCAATGTTCACTCGAAAACACATTGATGAAAATAAGGTCAAGCTGATATATCAGTTGAGTAAACAATTGGAAATATGTTATTAGTCTGACGTCTTATTGGAGAGTTTGGGTCTTCTGTCACAGTCTGACTGCTTTTTCTGACCAAACTAAAGCTTTAGAAGATACTTTGCCCTGAATGGACAATGAGCCAGGTCATTAATCCCCTTTGTCACCTTTGGCTCATCCAAAATTGTCACAACTTTTGTCAAAACTAAACAACAGGATCATTTATAGTTGAAAAAAATGTCAGCTGCAGCCCCAGTCCACAGTAAAAAGTAACCAAACATTTTTCTCAAACATTGCAGAATCTCCACTTTGAATGCCTTTCTTCTCTCAGATAAACTGCCAATAATGATGGAGCTAAAAAATAAATTACTCTTTGGTAGATAAGAATCTAGCCATCTGTAAGCAAATACAGACTGAATACTAAAGAGAGAAACACTCCTTGAAGAATATGATGCTGACTGGAAGTTGAATCTAGCTTCTTTTGAACAAGTTTATAGCAAATGAAAGGAAATGCTGATACTAATACTTTCTAGATACCAGTCGTAGAGATGTCTTTCTTTTCCTTCTACGGAAATTACACCCACTAACCGTATTGCTGTGCAGAAGGAAGTGTGCATCTACTCATGGACAAGAGCCTTGAGTTAGTTAACTCAGTGGTGCTCGGTGAATACGCGCGTCCTTCTGCTTGGTAATATGGTTGGCGAGTGTAGTCACGTAGAGAGCAAATAGTTCCTACATGAAAATGTTTACAAGGTCTATGCTGTTGAGTTTTTGTGACTGCGATATATTAAGAATGCTTTGAGGGAATTTCTTGAGACTGAGCACAAATGTCCATTTATGCTTAAGGATAAACTGATTAGATTTTGGAGGTCAAATGTTAAGGTCACTTTGACCTTCTCTGTTTTATTCTTGTGAACAGGATATATCAAGAACACCATGAGAATCCTGTTAATTCATATTTCTCTTTAATTTTATTTCGTTTTTTTTCCTTTTTGTGCATGAGATTATATTGTTTGACTTTGTGTTTTTTTTCCCGGCCGTACTAATAAACTGCACCCATCCTTTAAAACTAATGCCACTGAAATTTGCAGAATGATTTCTCTTTGCAAAGATCCAAAATGATAATAAGAAAGAACATTTCAGAAGTGGACGACCCTAGCTGTCACATGATTTTTAATCAAAGGTTATAAATTAATAAACTTATGCATCAATCTCACATTAGCTTAGACACACCCCCCATGAGAAAAACTCCCAGGATTCATGCTACTCCTCCCTCGGCCCTCCCACAATGCCTCTCTGCTCTCACATACTTAACTTCCCTCCCTTTCATCTGTCATTTCCTCTCTTTCTTCCCTCTCTCTGGCATCTTACAGCACTTTTACTTACACTTTCTCCTCTTTTCCACTCATTGCGATCTGTGGCTATGTCTACATTGCTCCCTGGCTTCCACCCATCCCTGCTCCCTCCCAGTGTTTGTGTAGGTTCTGGACCGTATAGCTGTATTAATGGCACCTCTGGCATTAAACCGCTCTGTGCTACCTGTCACAGCTCTGTTTCTGCATCCCATCATTGCCAAAGCATCCCACTGACACTGTTTCGCTCATTATCGCAGGCCCCGGCCAACCGGCTCAGCTCAGCGTATTCACAACAACAATCCTGCCAGTGTTTTTGAGAGCTCAGGTCTTATGGAGCCTATTTACTGTATGTAAGTGTGACACATATAGAGCAGAGTGAAGAGGGTGCACTGAGGAGATCATTAGCAGCAGTCTGTGCAATGACAAAAGTAGCTGCCTCTTCGCCTGACGTCTAACTCTCTTGTTTGTGTGTGTTTGCATGTGTGGGTGTGTGTGTGTGTGTGCGCGCAGAACTCGAGTGCAGACCACCGTGTGAGGCTGGACCTGGGCCTGTGGGACAAGTTCAGCGAGCTGGCCACCAAGTGCATTATCAAGATCGTGGAATTTGCCAAACGAGTGCCTGGCTTCACAGCGCTGACCATCGCAGACCAGATCACGCTCCTGAAAGCTGCCTGCCTGGACATTCTGGTGGGTGCTGGTGCTTTTATTTTGGAGGAAAAAAGGAGTTGTGTAGGGAATAAGACTAGTCCTTCTGTTGTTGAAGTGACTGTGTTGTGGTGGCTTTTTTTTTCTTTGCCAAGTTGGTTGCAAGCTCAGCAAAATGGTTCCTGACATGCTGGAATCAGCAGCAGAAGTCTTTTAGCCAATCAAATTGTTTCTTTTTTTTTTTTTTTCTTTTTACCAACAAGCTGTGAATGTAAAATATGCCCTAAATAATTAGATGGGTGGTTTCAGCATGAGATTGCTTCTATAAAAACGGGTATGCACCAAAACTCTGCACCAATACTGATGTTCAAAACAATTTGGCTAATAGTTTCTGTTTTTGATGATGTTTTTTATTTTGTTTATTTTGTTATTTATTCTTCATTTTGTGCCTGGGAAACAATGAAATCATCAGTGTAAAGTAATTCAAATCCAAAAAATCCAAACAACCCTCAATATAACCTTCTTCACCTGAACAATATATGATTATATTACACCTATAGTGTAATATGTAGACCCCCAAAGTCAGTTTACAAAAGGACAATATGTGACAACTTGGGAGTAGAACATGTTGCAGTTTATGAGTAGGGATGCACAGTAATATCGGCACATCATTGGTATTGACAGATATTGGCTTTAAAATTAAATATTGGAATTGTCCAACATGCTGATTTCTGCCCATATCATAAACAGAAAGTGAACATGTACAAAACATCAACCCTAAACCAAAGTGTTTTTTCGTCTTTTACACAAGGAATGAATATACACTGAAAAGCATTGTATTTCATGTATCCATCTGCTGATGGGCTATCACGATAAGAGCATGCTTAATATGATGTTATTTCCAATACAGAAGAGACTTGATGATCACTAAAATTAGGTGGAGATAATAATGGATATATTGATATTGGTAACAGTGTATCGGCCAAATGAGTTGTTATTTATCAGATATTGGCAAAAAAAATCCAATATTGTGCATCTCTGCCTACAAGGACGGTGGGATTCATCATTATGAGAACTCGTGTGCGAACAATTCTGTGGTCCAAGAACAAACCACAAATCAGAGGTAGAATTTTCCTTGACTTTCTTCAAGAACAAACTTAAGAAAATTGGTGATATTGGTAAATGAGGCCCACACTAGTTAATCAGAGGGTTAGTAGTGTTAGTAGCTCTCCTCTGTAACACAGGGAACTTTGCTGCTTCAGAAATGGATGTAAAATCAAGCTCTGCATATACATCATTCTGAATTGTCTGAAGTAGCCATGGAGATCTGCAGTCTACTGAGAGCACTTTTCTAGTTAGTACTGTGTTTGATAGATATCGCTGCTTGAGCTCACAGAATGTCCCGTTACTTTGGAATCCTTAAATCTATACATTGGCCCAAAACGAAAAGAATACTTTTTCGGTCTTGGCATATGTTCACATTGCTGCTAAGTGCTCAGTGTTCCAGTCCCAGTCTTTTCCCTGCCTTTTTGTCTATATTAGTCATCATACACTGAACCAGTTTTCCTTTAACAGAGTAACTCAAATATACACAGTTTGGAAGCGTCCTCAGTAAACTCTAAAATATTCAGTAATGAGCTAAAAAGCTTCCCAGAACTGTTCACAGCAGAGACATAACACAGTTCTATATAAACACACCTCTTTAGCACATAGGGAGCTGTCTACTTCAATGTATTCTAATATTTATTTTCTCATTTCCCTGTTGTTCCTGTGTGTAAGAATCCATTAATTCATTTAGACTGTGTGGTGAGTCAATAGCCTCAGATCTCTGGGGGATTGGTGTGTTTAACCTCAAGCCCAGCTCCCATTAGACCAATCCTCCAACCTTATTGGATGACCTACTCCGCCGGCCAATGGAAGCAAGGAAGATCCGATTAATTGATCATGCCAGTCAATTCAATTCTTCATGTGGAGTAACTGTCTGTAGCGGAGATAAGATTACACACACACAAACATTTTTCAGCCTCTAATCTTTTTTGGGACACTAGTCTGCTTTTTATTTTTTATTTTTTAAACATTGGGCAGTCATTCGCTCTGCGTTTGTTCAGGACGCTGTGTGCGCTCTTGCGGCGGCTGAATGTTTGTTATTTAGGAGTTGTTAAGTAGAGCGATGTACTGTACTAATGTAGCCTCAGTAATGAGATGGAAAAAGGCAAATGGCTGTCTCTCTTCCTCTTCTGTCTCCGTCTTGCATCTTGCATCTGACATGCTCGGCTGTTGTGGGTTTTGGGGGGTGGAGTTGAGGGGGGGGGGCAATGATTTGATTAACATTCATTGCTCAGAGGGAGAGGAAGGAAGAGAAAGTGGGAAGAAAATGATGACGGGCTTGTTATGTGTCATCTGGTCACAATTTGTAACCTGGACTATAACTCAGAGTTTAACTGTAGTAATATTAGTACATTGTTAGAAGTTCAGGTAGTGTAAAGGGTTTCAAGTGTTATTATTAGTTGCGGGGGAAAGAATCGATACAGCACACAATTGTGATATTTTGGGTGGCAATATTGTATTAATACACAGATGCCAAATATCTATTTTTCATGGTAGAAGTTATTAATATTGCAAATGTAAATGCTTTTCAGTCCACTAGATACATATTGCTGCAGTTTTTCCTTAATTCACAGTTGAAAAAGGTACTATATCACTATTTATTGCAATATGTTATCGCATTGCTTAGTGTATTCCAAACATTTAAGATAAGTATATAATATTTTATCGGGACCTAAGTATTGTGATAATATCGTATCATGGAGCCTCATAGTTACTATATCATCAATGACATCAATAGTGTCCCATGCTCCAAATGCGGTAAGAAGAAAATGAACATTTTCATGTCAAAAGAAACTAAATACAGACTGCATTATCATATTGAGCAAATGAAGGCTTTAGCAATCTGCTTTTTGACTTGATGAAACCATTATACTATTAACCATAACTACAAGGTGGGCTGACGCATTATGTCCAGCACCCTAAAGCAAATTCACTTGCAACACTTATAAAGGCTTATGACTGAGTTACAAAGCATCGATAAATGATGTATTAACAACTAATAAAACCATAATAAAAGGTACCTCCTTACCATCACATGGTACACAAGTGGTAAATAAACTTTCCAACGGCGTCTCTCACTTGTTCTATTTTTCAGAGTAATTTAAGTGGACACTTTAACCCCAGTGTGCCTAACTAGTCACAGTGGAGACTACAGTTTTTGCATATGATGGAGCTGGCAGCAGCTGGCCTCTTGTCAGTTGCTAATTGTTCTGTGAATCAGCCAGCATGCTGTAGTAGAAACACCTGTCCATGCTGTCTTATGTTCAGGGCTAATCCAGTTTTCTTTTGTTCTCTTCACCTCTTCATGAGGTGCAAAAATGCCAACGTCTGTATAATGTCACCACACAAACTGAATCCACTGATGTGTGACGGATGCTCACCCCGTGTTTGACGGACAGTTAGTTAACTTAAAAATAGAAGCA
Organism: Plectropomus leopardus; assembly: GCF_008729295.1. NCBI lineage: Eukaryota > Metazoa > Chordata > Actinopteri > Perciformes > Serranidae > Plectropomus > Plectropomus leopardus. Next base: position 11,733,798 of record NC_056480.1, read on the forward strand.
TGAATCCTTTTTACTGTGATGGAATATGCAAGTTTTTAGGTTGATTTTCACACTTCAGTTAAAGAAATGCAAATGAAACACATATAGAAAACTAAAACAGTAGTTTGTGATGTGCAAGTAATATTGGTTAAGGAGTGTAGATAAGGAGCCACATGCAAATGCACCTGCTGTTTTTACTGCAGTTTAGTGTTTTATTGGTTAAGTGAGTCAGTTTAATTACATTTTGTGCCATTTTCAAATAAAGCACCCTTTAGAGAGGATTTACAAAGACATTTGTCAGCTGAGTGGTTACAGTGCCCCTGCTTTGATTCTAGTCACAGTCTTTCTCTTGTTGCATATTCTGTCTGTATTTTTACTGTCAATTAAAAAAAAATGCAACAGTGCCCCCCAAAATCTTGTTTAAGTAGTGAAAACCCTTTATGAGTCACTTATTAACATTCAGAAGCAGTGCATTAAAGCTGGGGTAGGCAGAAATCTGTAAAAGGCAATAGAAAAACAAAAAACAGCAGAATTTAAAAATACACCATCCTCCTGCAGTTCTCCCCTCTCTGTTCAAAGCCCGTCCCACCAGACAACCAAGGTCATATGCACACCTTTTATACAGTAACCCAACATTTCCCATACATTCATTTATTGAATCCGCTTTAGTTGTAGAGTTGCACGGAGCTCATTCGTTTTCAGCCCCTTCTTTAGATCACAAATGAGACAAGAATTAGCTGCTAGCTGCCCCATAGCCTCTCCGCCTCACTCCCTGCCACTGTGGACTGCTTCCCCAGAAGGAGAGCAGGCAGCAGCTCAGGAGACAGACCTTCGCTCAGTGGCTACAACTCCAATTCCCCCAACGCCAGGTTTCACAGCCGACTGGTAGGAGGGCAACTGCTGTGGTCACAGCAGCAACAGAAAGTTTATTAATCTGGCGCTGTGGTTTCCACTGGCTGGATGTGGATTTCTGAGGCTGCTGAATGCTGCCTGTTCATCTCCATGTAAGGTGGCCTGTAGCGGTGGGGAGTGAGGCAAGAGACATTATAGGCAGATGTTTTATTTAATTACTGTCAGACTCTGTTTTTGATAAGTCCGTATTCTTGTGTGGGTTGCGTTGCAGTGTAGATAGTTGCTGCCAATGCTGGAATTAGGGCTGCAGAATTGATGGAATATTTGTCACGATCACAATTTTGACTTCCCATAGTTAAATGAACATGATCTACTTCGATATTGATGTTTAAAGTGAGTGCTCAGCTCATAGAAAACACTAGATATCAAAGATAGCGCTTCCTTAACCAACACCCAGCCTCCACTTTTGAAGAGCTCTCCGTAACGCGCACTCCCTGCAGCTGCAGTCTGTGAAAAACTTACATGAATGTTGCTATTGGAGACAGCAAAATAAAAATCGCACATCATCAACCATAATCATCCATTGTTTAGAAGTATTTTGGAAATAACATATCATATGCAAATAGTGCATGAGACCTGTGTCTGCGCAGCAAAGGAACCACATTAAAAAACACTACAGTCTGCATTACGATGAATGCCACAAAGAATAAAGTGCACGCGCATCTGCATTTGACAAACAACCAACAGGAACGCTGTCTCTCTCTGAAATGACCTGTGATTGGCCAAACTTTTGCATCACCGGCTAGATTCTCTAAAACCTGAAAACAGACCCAAGAGAAGGCGCACAAGTTAAGTTTTAACCCTAACCCTACAGCAGCTTTAAGATTAAAACACCTTTTTTAATATCTTAACATTTATAGCTTCAGACTAATTTAGTTTTACCAACTTCTTAAAACTGCATTATAACAAAAACAAAGGATACACACGGTCTAAAGTATTTTACAACCTGACAACCCAAATGTTATTGTAATTACTGAATTATTACTGATATAAGTAATGAAACAGTATTTGTAAATACATATATTACTCATTATTTTTTTTAAGGGTGCCTATTTAGAAATTAGTAAATGCTCCCTGCAGCCTGATGCCCTTAGAGGACATGAAAAATGAGGGAGGAAGTGACATACAGGGCGATCTGCATTTTGGTGAGGAAATGTAACACAATGATTAATGCATGAAGATGCATATTTATGCGAGGTGTAAATGCAAAGTAGCTAAATCACATCCGGACACAGACACAACCTGGATGAATGAATGCTGATGAAAATGTGGATTAGTTTGCTGCACATGCCGTGTTTGTTATTCAGTGTATTTTAAACCGCCTCAGTTTCAGGGGCAGTGCAGTATTAATAGATGGATTTTTGGAGTTTGTATTGACTAAGTCATACTTGTCAGATGTGACAAAGAAGTGAAGTGAACTCCCAGGGACACAGAGGTGAGAAGTTGAAGGCCAGCTGTGATGACTTTCTGGCTCTCGCTCAGCCATCAACATCCGCTCACCAGCACATTTCTATGGTGAAGGGCGTAGATATTGTGCACAAGGGCTGGGTGAGGGAGTGTCAGAGGAAAGATCAAACACTATGTGTGTATATATGTGTGTGTGTGTGTGTGTGTGTGTGTGTGTGTGTGTGTGTGTGTGTGTGTGTGTGTGTGTGTGTGTCTGTGTCTAAGCGCGGGCCTGGCCAGCCGGTGCGAGTCACCGCCAGTAGCCATGTTTTATTCTGTTTCATGTTGCAGACACGCCTGCCACTCACTGTCAGAGCCAGCCCACTCAAATAGCTTCAAAGGCTACTGTAGGCTTCACATCCACCATCAGTTGCTTCATTAGGTGTACTCACATACACACACACACTCACACACACACTCACATGCAGTGCAGCAGGAGACCCAAAGGTTATTCTCTCTGAGCGTGTGGAAGGTCATTGTTTTGGTTGTGCCTGTTGTCTCTGATGCTCTTTAAGGGAAACTTGTTAGACCGTGTTCAGACTTCTGACATCGAGTCTCAGTCTAGAGTCTTCCTGCCCTGGGTAGCAGGTTATCATCAGTCATGGCGTGAAAATGAAAACCATCACAGTCACTTTTTGCATATTGGGTGGTAACATTTGCACACCAGTTCAATATTTTTGTGCATTTCTGTATTTGCAGCTTTTGAGTTGCTAAGTAGCAGCAAATTTGGCAAAAATACAGGGGAAATTATACCATTAAGTGTTAGCCCTATTGGCATCAGGTCTTTTTTTTGCAAAAACCTCTTTTTTTCTGTGTTAATATATATTAATAAATATATAACTATTTATTTGGTTACAATGCAGTTATAAATGTTGATAATACATTAAGTTGTTGATAAATTAATCTTGGTTCAGATCCTCTACAGTCCTCTTCCAGAAGTGCGTGATCATATGGTTAAATCCAGGGATGCTCAACTTGATTTACTTGGGGGCCACTAATGCAAAAAGACAGGAGGCCAGGGGCCAGTCGCAGTAGTCTCATACATGTTTCTAGGATTTTAGGGCATTTTTAGGATTTTAGGCCATATCTCACATTTTAGGACATCTCTCAGATTTTGGGACATTTCCAGAATTTTAGGACATATCTCACATTTTAGGACGTTTCTCAGATTTTGGGACATTTCCACAATTTTAGTATATTTCTAAGATTTCTAGATATTCTCAGATTTTAGGACATTTCCAGGATTTTAAGATGTTTCTAGGATCTCAGGATATTAGGGGCTTAGAACCTTTTGATACTGTTTTATGCACACACCTTATACTAAAAGTACAAAAACAATTCCCAAGGTGAATCACTTTATTTTTATTGTGAGTTAGAAAATGGTTCAGGGGCCACCTGGCACCATATTGGGGGCCAGATTTGGCCCGCAGGCCGTAAGTTGAGTATCACTGGTCTAATCAGTCAGTGGGATTTTTTACAACCTGGCAGTGATGATTTAAAACATTTCTGAAACATTTTCCACACTGACAATAGCCTGAGGAAAACACTCAATCTGTCACTTATTGCAATAAAAACTCCTCAACTTAAAGATGTTCCAAGTAAAACTCTATAAATCAACCCTCAATGTTATATCACAAGTTTCCTGTCCACTAATTCCCTGCTGACTAATCCTCTCGATGCCTTCCTTTCCCTGCTGTCAGATCCTGCGCATCTGTACGAGGTACACGCCCGACCAGGACACCATGACCTTTTCGGATGGGCTGACCCTCAACCGGACGCAGATGCACAATGCTGGCTTCGGCCCGCTCACCGACTTGGTGTTCACTTTTGCCAACCAGCTGCTGCCCATCGAGATGGACGACACGGAGACAGGCCTCCTCAGTGCCATCTGTCTCATCTCCGGAGGTGGGCGAGCTGGGGCAGAGCGCTGAGCATTTAGTGAGGGGAGGGGACAGCAGGAAAGAGGGACAGGATAAGAATGTAACTCAGAGAGAAAGGAAAGGACACAAACATTAGAGTAAAGCACTGAAATATTCGAGAATTGTTGTCACATGTTGCATATGAAGTAGTTCAACCAAAAGAGTTCTGTTCCTGTCTTAGTCTGGCATTTTAAAGTCTGATTTGAAAGGGAATGAATAAGGTTTGGGGGAATGTCTCCAAGAGTCTGAGTGGGCATGCCAGCGTGCATGTTTGATTGACAGCTGAGGTGGGAGGGGAGGGAGAGACAAAGTAAACAAACTGTGTTAGTAGTGGTGTTTAAGAAAGGGAACGACATCATTTAGCATCTGAAATGACACATGTTGACCTTTGCAGGTGAGACTTGTCCAACAAGCTGAGGTGCAGAACGACATGTCAGTGCTAGACAAGGACGAGGCAATAGCTTTAAAGCTGTGGCTCTATTTGAGTCAAGTCACAGCTGCTGTCTTGCAGTTTGTCAGTGTAACCGTCGGCAGGTAAAGGTAGAACGGTGACAGCTGATAAGGCAAGACTATGTAACTTTAACAAGAAATAACACAATTTTCTCTCATAAATGAGAGGCTGAATTCATAAGCAGCCAAACATACCTTTGCTTGATTATACGATATATAATCTATACATTTTTTGCTGCTTCAGTCATAATTTTCCTGACTGGCCACTGCGTCAGCTGTGCAAAAGTTACACAGACTTGCGATCAAGCTGGTAACATTTATTTTAAAAAAAAAACTTTTGGCGTATTTGCTGAAACTGTTCCATATACACACAGCATCAAATATAATAATAATAATAGATAATATGTGAAAAAAAAGTCATGTTTCTCTGCCTTCACTTTTGCCTTGAAGAGCTTGGAATGGCAATACTGCATGTGAACAAAAACAGACGAAAAACATGAAAACATCTGAGGTGAGAAATTGGCAGTGCAAAATCTTGATTCATATTTGATCAGCGCTGCTAAGTAGTTGTACATTACAAATCAAATCTGTGTGCTGTACTGGAAAAAAAAAATCACTTGAACAGTATGTCTCATTTAAAAAGCAAAGATTTGAAACATCCCAGCATTTTAGTCCTTTTCAGTATCTTGTTAATCACCCTTTGACCCCTTAGAGTCAGCTAACGACCCCTTGGGGGCGCTCACCCTCAGGTTTGGAAATACTTTTGTAAAGTATCAGGTATCTGCAGCTTCAGCCAAAAAACATCAGTGTCTGTCTGCAAAATCCCATCACAATCTTTCATGCTGTCAGACAGATTTGTCAAATTAAAGGCTTTTTGCAGCCTGATTACATCATATATTTAGCATAAATTCTGATTTAAAGATATAAGCAGACTTGATAGTTTTGGAGTACATCAAGTGCAATGAATAAACTGATCCACTCTACATTACACCCATGCCTGACTGCTCTCCATTCAACATAGTCAGCCTGTATTGATTCCTCCAGATAAATATTGAGCGGAGCTGCAGCCCAGTTTGGGATGAAAGTAAGCCAGAATCCACAGGAGTCTGAAACCAGGTCAACCACAGGTTGCTATCAGTGAGGCAGCACTATCCTGACAGCCAAATACGGGGGGGAGCGCAGAGGAGAGAGGGCTGACGTACAGGTATGTCACAGCAGCGTCAGTTAGCTGAGTGGAATGTTTGAACTGCCCTCCCCGAGGAAATAAGCCTTCTCTGGTTGTTTTCCACCGAGATACCAGAGGCATGACTAACTCCCTCATGTCAGGCTACACACACATTCACACACAAGTCTGTCCTTTTCCCCCCCACACACACACACACGCTTTCAAAGTTTTACAGTATGTCCACCAAAAGTTCCACAGTTGTCACTATCACGCTCCTCTCTCCTCTCTACTTTTCATTTTCACCGGTGCTGAGGCTCAGTCACTGCCGGGGTTTCATTCAACAATATATATTTATATACTCAATCCCCAGAGACTCTGCAAATATTACAGACTCTTGCATAATCCACGGACAGTGTGAGCCACCTCTGATTGCATCTGTAATAATTACACACCTTGACTGCAGGTGCTGCAGCTGCGGATCTCTGTGCACACACTGCCATCTTCCGGCCTGATGGTGTAGTGCATGTTACCATTCAACCAGTCATTCCAAATTTGGTACAGAAATGTATTTGAAATGTCTTAAAACACGATAAGTCAAAGCATATCTTCAGAGTTTCCACAAATGATATAAATCCTGGAAAAGTCATGGAATTTCACAATCACATTTCCAGGCCTGGAAAAAGACATGGAATTAGTCATCATCACTGAAAGTTATGAAAAGATATGGGATTGTGGAAAAGAATCCACAGATATGCTACATCTGTACATTTCATATGAATTATATCAACATTTCTAAAGTGACATAGTGTATGGGCTGACTTTGTCATCAGGAGGTGGAGCGGATGGTGGATGGCGTGACACCAAGGCAAGCACCAAGCTGCAGACCTTTGTTCAAGACCAACAACCAACAAAAACAAAACTGTTTTTTGGAAACCATTGGCTATGTTTCTGCCAGGATAGTGTCACAAAAAGTAGTTGTTTTTTAATCAAGACATTGCTGCATTTCCTGAATTTTGCCCCAAAAACCGGGTGTTTTAAGCCAATACATGATCTATTCCTAACCATAACTATGTGTTAACCACAGCATTGTCGAAGTATAAAGAAAGGGAGAGTTTTAATGTATCTGCTACATAATAATGTACAAATGTAACATATCCGTTTGCAGTAACATACATTTATTCTGCAAATTGGGTTGCTGCTTTGTGTGACATCAAATTCATCGGAAAGTACGATGGAATACAACTTTATTGTCAGTTTACACCTAAATTCATTTTGCATCCTATGACAGCTCTGCTCAAGAATTTCTCGCACAAATTAGACATAAAATTGCACAAGCAGCATTTTGCAGCACAGTGATTTTGTTTTAGCAATGGGATAGACAGACAGAAGTGGTGTGAAACAGACACACTATGTCTGACATTTTTATTTTGTTTGGTGCACATTTCACAGTATGCATTAAAACATAAAAAAAAACGTAAAATTTTACTGTTTCTGGTTAATAGTAATGTACAAATGTTGCATAGCTGCATTTTGCAAAAATCTACAATGCCAGCATTTATTTTGGCCTTTGGGTTCACACTTAATACCTGCAAGAAAATAAATTACATTTGGTCTTTTTCACATTGCCTATAGCTAAACATGATGTATAATAAAGTCAGATAATAACTATAAACATGATGAATGTAGCAGGAGACATCTGGAGTCAAAGGAAACTGCCAGCTTAAAGGTCCAAAACATTTTTTGATGGAGGGAATTTTTTCCAGCGCCTCTATTCCCAGAGCAGAGGTGCTCATGCATTTGACCACTGAGTCATCCTAATAATCACTGTGTGCAGAAAAGTGTTGCGTGAATAAGCACATAGCTTTGAATACCGCGTCTGCTGATTAGTTCTGATGGGTTCGGTCGTTGCTTCCCTGCTGTTTGAGACTTTCAAACCCCAGTTATCAGAGCTTAACACTACGACTCAAAAGAAAGGATTCAAATTAGTTTTCTGCTCAAGTTATCTCATTGTAACCATCTCTGCAATCTCCCCTCTGCAGCAAATGAGTTGACATAATGAGATAAACTCTTCCTATTTAATCAAAGCAGGATTCACGCTGTGATACATGTATCAGCCTCCAGCTTGTCTACATCAGATAAAGCCGAGACATGGATTTGTCATAGTTGAGCCTCAAGTCTGACTTGATTGGTGTGTGTGTGTGTGTGTGTGTGTGTCTCTGTCTCTGTCTCTGTGTGTGTGTCAGACCGTCAGGACCTGGAGGAGCCCTCCAAGGTGGACCAGCTCCAGGAGCCGCTCCTGGAAGCTCTGAAGATCTATGTGAGAAAGCGTCGGCCCAGCAAGCCGCACATGTTCCCCAAAACCCTGATGAAGATCACAGACCTGCGCAGCATCAGCGCTAAAGGTAGGAACAACATCATCTTACAGTACTTTACTTTACTTTACTAAGTGATTCTAGTCATTTTTAAAAAAGTTTTAATTGTGTAGGGGCAGTATAGTCACTTTTGCTCTAAGTACTGCAATACTCATAAGCTTTGACCACTGTTGCTATGGTGAAGAAGCCAGCCATAGTAGCTGTGGTGCAATGTAACAAAGCAACAATACTTTGCCACAGTATTTTAGTATTTTTTGGGAGTGTCTGTTCTGTACTTGAATTTTTTTCTGTCAACTTTTACTTTTAAGCCAATACATTTTCTGAACAGGATGTGCACTTGTATACTCGACATTGTTTACAACTTGGTCTGTGTATTATCTTGAGTTACCAGGTAATGATTTCTGAAAAGAGTCATTGTATAATGTGTTTTTGGTGCTTTGAGCACCACAAGCCGAGTGTCATCTAGTTTCATTATATTGGAGAGAAAGCAGACATCTCTATAGCCGATATCCCAAACACTCGACAACTTACACCAAAACGATCATGACTGATTAACAGCACTACGGGTAAAAGGAAAAATGTTTCTCTTCTCTAAACTTGCTTCATGTGAAACCCTATTGATTTCAACTTTCAAACTTTTGAAGCACATTGTGGACTAGCTTATACTGCTGAGCCTTTAACCCTGTGTGAGCCTGAGTGTACTTTAAGATCCTCCTGCCCCTCCACAGACCTGGTCCTCTTGACTCTGGATGACATGCCTGAAGGAGTTATTGTAGGTGTCCCTACTTTATCCACCCTGTATCCATCCTTAAATCCCATCTTTTCAACTTGCCTTTTTGTAATGTTGCATAGGTTGTTTTGGTTGCATTACCAGCTTATGTTCTTACTGATGCTTTTACTGTGTGTACTAGTTTGATTTGTCTCCTCGTCCTTTTTTTAAAGTTTCATTTTCTCTTCTGTATTTGGTAACCTCTAAAACAGCTAAACATTGCTTTTAAACTGCACTGCATAACTGAAAGTATTGCCTTTTAGTTGATAAAGAGGTTCCGTTTAAAGTTTTCCTCATTATTATTTTGCACAAGATATCAGATCAAAGGTGTTTAAAGAGCAACAATAACACGGCCTCATTTTGGCTTAAAAACGTAGTAACAAAGAAAAAACTCATCTCAATGTCCATTAGATCTCTTTTTTTCTATATAGTGATGGCTCAGTTATCATCACGTGAAATAAGTATGGAACTTGGTTGTGTGAAAGGTTTAGAGGAAACTGTAATGTATTGTCACAAGTAAAGTTTATGCATCAGACCAAGAGAAAAGTAAGGAAGTGGATCTTGAATTGAGATTTTTTTTCTTTAATTAATTAATTAAATTTTTTTTTTTCCACTGTTTCAACCATCAAGAAAAAACACTTATCAGCAATTTCCAGGGCCAGAAAATAAAGCATACGTGGAAGTGCCAAAAACTGCAGTTCCTGGAACAGCAACTTGAGGCTGGCTCCAAGAGCGAGTTGATCCCTATAGACACTCATGATAAGTGCCAAACTTTAAAGCAGAAATAAGCATGTTGACAGACTGGTACAGAAACAACAAAAAAAAAAACAACCCAAAAACTATTTTGTTATCTGTAGCTCATTTTCCTGTTAATAACAACTGTACTGGGATTAATTTTTGTGTAACTCACCAGTTTAAATGTTATTGACGCTTAAAGTTATGCATAATTAAGGGCGAGTGCCATTCAGTGATAAGCCACTCCCATGGCAATAACACTGGTAACATAATTATGGTATGTCGCTATTTCAGTGTGTTTTCAGTTCATGATACCTAATTGCAATGTTTTTGTCACCTTAAAAAAAGGCTTGTTCAGAGTTTGGTTGTACTGCAGACTTTTTAAGTAGTCGTATGTTCATTTTTTTGATAAGTACATTGAATTTTAATGGTTATAGGCCTAGTTTTCACTAGTAAAAATTAGCATTATCACACTTAGTTATAGCTGTAAACGCACTGTGCTTACAAAGCTAGCAGCTAGCGTTAAGTTAGCTTCACCCTTTTGTCCAAGTAAGGTCACCAATGGTTCCAATAATCCAAGATGGCGTGGGCCAAAATACCAGCTTCAAAACGTGAGTCCACAATGCAGTGCGTGTCATAGGGACTGCGTCCATTATTTTTATGTTGTCTATCAGTCCGATTTGAATCTCCATACTATGCCCTCATCGTGGTCTGCAGGAGCAGAGCGGGTCATCTCTCTGAAGATGGAGATCCCGGGTTCCATGCCGCCGCTCATCCAGGAGATGCTGGAGAACTCAGAGGGCCAGGATGGCCAGAGCAGCAGCAGCAGCAGCAGCAGCAGCAGCAGCAGCAGCAGCAGTAGCGGCAGCAGCAGCAGCAGCGGCAGCAGCAGCAGCAGCAGCAGCAGCACTTCAGCTGACGCCGAGGCCAGCCCCAGCAGTAAGGGGAGCCCCAATGAGGACACCGCTGCCGCAGAGTCGCCAGAGTCGTTGGACACCGAGGGGGCTACGGCCACACCACCCAGCGACGAGCCCTAGGATGCTTTCTCTGACAGTCCTTTGCACAAAAAAGGAACAGCCAGGCAAGTCGCCGACCCCCTATAACCCCTCTATCCCAAATCCTTTGCTTGGTATTACGTTATCTTTATATCCTCGTCCTATTTTTCTCCCCTGTTCCCCTAAAATTCTCTCCTTAAAAAGAAAACGTCAACACGGAGGCCTCAAAGGATCAGTGCTTTGTGTATAATTCTGAATTGAGCTCTTATTTGGCGTGGTGTCTCTGGGACAGGGACTGCGACAGGAAGGGCGTGGCCCTCGCAAAACCGCCAGAGATGATACTCCTCAGGTCTCCTGTGTAAATTCTTATCTGCATGACGGGAGTTTGATAAGTGGTTTTACTCCTCTCTCTCTCTCTTTCTCTGTCCTCATCTCTTCTCATCTCTCGTATTGTTGGCATACGTACATTGTACATACCATTGTATGGTTAGATCTCTGTTTCTATGATGAATTTTGTGGTGCTTTTTTCATTGTCTTAAATATTATCTTTGAGGCGATACATCAAGGTTTAAAGTGGGACTAATTTTAAGTCCCTCAAAAAGTTATCTAGAATGTTATTGCATATAGACATTATGGAAGTCTAATATTTTATATTTGTTCCTATATTTAAAACGTTTTTTGTCTTTTATAACACTTATTGGTTCATGTCTCTACATGAATGAGTGTACATCCACACCGCCAGAATGCAAAGCTCTCCATATCGACAGCTGAGTCTGTTCAACCGTTTCCTCAAAGGAGAGAAGCACAACAGCAGAAGCCTTTGGTATACACTCATCAGATTGACTGCGTCTGTTTAAGCCTCAGTCTCGACATGAATCACTGAGACCCGACAAACGAGATTAGATTTAGAATAGGCCAGTCTATGAAATCAACTCATCTGCTGGCTGTATCTCCTCAGTAAATCAGTTTACCTCACTGTCAAAACAAATTGGGGAAATTAGGCTGCTGATAGATGCCAGAGATTTTTCTGCAGCAGGCTGTGATCGCACAGGGCACTTCTTTGTATCCACGTCTCTGTTAGCCTGTACTTCAACTGGACCATGATTCAGCTTAAACTGTCGCACTTTATTATCATCATCTGGTCAGTTTGAAGGTTAAAAAAGGTAAACAAGCCAGTAGTTTGCTACAATATGTTTCCCCTAAAAGAATCTGTTTTCTAGTCTTATTCAGCTTATTTTCACTTAGTTCATTAGTCTTTTTGTAAATCTAATTTCCACCTACATATTTTTTCTTGTTCTGAGGAAAAATTACAAGTGCAAAAAGTGTGTCATTGTCAGAGAAACTAATTAATTAGAGAATACCTATGAATACAACCGAGTAGAAAAGATGTAGCTACTGTACATTTCTGCAAACCATGAATATGTTACGTATGTCCATTATGTAGCAGATACATTGAAACTGTACATTTTAACAGTACCATGTTAACATGTGGTTAGGTTCAGGCACAAAAACCAGTTTTGACTTAAAAATACTGGTCTTAGGGGTTAAGCCTTGCTAGAAAGGCAGCAACGTTTCTGTGAAAAACATCTTTTCTCACATATTCGCCTTTGGAAAACCAGTGATGGTTCACCAAAAACTCATGCTTGGGATATACATGTGAAAAGAGAAAATGTAAGGTACTCCTAGGACTCCTAGTCCTGCTGAAATGTACAATGCCAACATTTTCTCCTGGTGACTGAGCTCCAAGTACAGGCAGAACAATTAAACTGACATAAAAAAATTGAAACAGACGTCATGTATCCACATTCTCACTTTCCAGACTGGCTTGTTGCCCCTCTGTCAGCAAACAGAGCCAGCATGAGCCTTGCTTGGTGTTAAATGAGCAGCAGCCCAAGAAGCAAGAAAGGCAATGCTGAATTATAGAGCACTGATTCAGTCATTTCACAACAATCTGATGTTACCTAACTTTAAGAAAGCATAAGCCTGTAAGCTACCAGTCATATCAGAGCATGCAATTTCAGCAAGTAGCAAAACCCCTAAACGCACTAAGCTTAGCAAGCTTGTGATTTTTCACTAACAAGTTTAGCCTTACTCAGGTTTATAATTCAGTTTTAATACAGTTTTGGTCTTTCATTCTTTGTAGTTTTGGTCCTTATTTCTATCAGTTAAGCTAATATTGTTCTAGCAACATGACTTTTAAGTCTGACAACAAGGTAACATTATCTACCTGGAGTAGAAGTGAAAAGTGAACACACCCAAGTTGTTGCTACTCTAACTTATTTAGAAGGAGATATGTGAAATCGGCAGACTTGATAAATATATTTAGTTAAACACGATAGTGCAACATATTTGATGTTTCTGCTGTGCTTATTTTATGTACGGTGCAGCTTTGCTAGTCTTTAAAAAACAAGAACTGACATTATGTAGCTAAGCAATGTTCTGCCATGAACGGGAGCAGCAGCAAAACGTAATTTAGCCAAACAAATTAGTGTCATTTCAAGTGTACACTATGTTAGGAATATTTTCTTCACTTTACCTTACACACTAACCAATCAAGGCAGCAGAGGAGCAGTAACTCCCATGTTCTGCAAAGTAAAATTACTGTTTTTGTCAATGGACTGAGGTGGCTTTTAGATAATAGCTTCAGGACTGTCTGGCGGCAAGGTAAAGCTGTGAAAATATGCTACTGATAGCGTACACCTAAACTGATAATGATTTTTTTGACTGAAGGGCCCTTTTGTGGGTGGCTAAAAACTAGTTGACTGAGAAATTGTTTGCTCAGCACCATTTCATTTTATATACGTGGTACCCAGAAGTTATAGTAAACAAACAATGTAATTCAGTCTATTACTCTGGCGATGACAATATTACCATAACCAATAGGAATCGTGGCCAAAACTACGAAATAATAACAAGAATCACACAGAATGAACAGTGGTTTATCTGAAGCTTATTTGTTGCTTTAGATCTAAGTGTAACCCTCCACATTCCCTTTAAGTTATTGTTTTCCAAGTTAAGGTACATAGTACAAAATACCTTGTACCTTAACATGAAAAGCAAGAATTTAAAGGGCATGTTGCTTTAGGTCTAAGTGTAACCCTCCACATGCCCTTTAAATTCTTGCTTTCCATGTTAACTTCCTAGTACTGCGTTTTGTGTTCGGGTTTTCTGTCTGATCACAGCCTGTGGCAGATTTGACTTGTCAACCTAATGAGTGTGTATCTACCGCTAACAGCATGTACTACCAACCGGGCTCTACAAACACACATGGGCTCTGTTATGGCCTTATGAGCAGAGCATCTCAACCCGCTTTTCTCTCCCTTTTCAGAAGTGTCTTGTTAGAACCGGTGAAACACGGGGGCAATGCAATCCTTAAAACACACTGATGACCGGACCATGTGGGTCGGGACGATTGTACACTAATGTAGAAAGCACACGGTGGGGTGGGATCCACAAGCCCTCTCCAAACGTTCGCCTTCCTCTTCAGACTTGACAGTGTAAGCTACATTTAATGATGCAAAACGAGATTCCTGATGACCTCTCAACCCCCTGAGAAGTGCAGGCAAGTAAAGCTTCTCTTTGGACAGAAGATCCAACAGAGCTCTTAATCTCATTGGCGGGGAAGTAGGCAGTGTGTCTTGCATCGGGTGAGGTGTTCCCGCTGAAATTAGAAGATGATCCCAGAAAGCTGCTTTTCTGCACAGCTGAGGTCACACATGATACTAAACAATAACAAATAAACTCCATTATATCCTCTTACAGGACCCAGATCCCTCACTACCCTGCTGTCCCCGCTGGCTGAACAACGGCTCCATTAACTCCGATAGCAAGTGGTTGTTCACTTACAGCACAGCGGATAAACTAACTGTAGCACTTAAACATGTTGAATCTTTGAAACATAGATGCAGTACTGAAACTGAACAGTGTGAAGGCTAACCGCAGACTCTCTAAACTAAAGGAGGAGGCCAAAGTTCAGCTTTAAAGAAATTAAGCACAAAATGTATCCGTCACAGAGAATATTAATACCAAAACAGCTTTGGAAATGGTTTTATGCTGCTTAGGGAAAAAGATCTTTATTGAGGAAATGATGCAGGAAATGCCATAGGTCTGCAGCACTACAGGTGTTCAACACAAACTGAGCACGTTTGTAACACAAGTAAAGGTTTATAGGCAGATATTGTGCCAGTAGGAATTTGTAAAGTTATATTAAGTTTTGACTTTGATCAAAAATGATTTTTTATTGACTTTGTTTATACAGTTATGAAGCCAAATGGATCCAAGTTCAAATTGTGATATTACCATTTAAAGAAGCTTAGATCAACCCCACTGACTGAAGTAGTAGTATGAAATGGCATGACGGTGAAAGGACATGTTGATTTTGACAGTTGCTAAATGTGTGTCCTCTTTCGGTTTTGATTTTTTTTTTGTTTGTTTGTTTAATGAATTTCATCTTCGAGCCCGGATTGAACCTCACGCCTAGTTTGGAGGTTCTTTCTTGGAAACAGCAGTTGACAAAACAATCTCAAGGTCCACCTGCTCATTTGTTCTGGAGCTTTCAGTCATATCACATGATCTTCATCAGCAGATGGAGTTTGCTTCATTGTCTTGGAACGTAAGATGATCAAACTTTCTATGATCCAGCGAACTTTGCGTAGCCTGTTCTCATCCTTAGGTTCTCAGATACAAACGCGTTGTCATGCCCCTCGATGTGTGATATTTACTCCAACTTTAACGTCTTTATGTGACACACACTTGATGCTGACAGTTTTAGGGGAGGTGGATGGGCCTAACAAAACATGAGTTTTGCGTAGGAGACCGCAGTTTGTGTCCCGTGTTAAACCAGAAGTGAATGTTTTAATGTAATATTCTATAATTTCACTCATCTGACATATTAATGTCGCGTTACCCTATTTTTACGCAGCAAACGTACTTATTTTACCCTAAAACTTAATCTTTTATCGGCACTAACCAAATACTTGTGTTGCCTAAACCTAGCTGTGACCGCTTCACGACATTAACAACATTAAGCGTTGAAACGTGTTTCAGCTTTGCGTCACATAGAGACGCTAAAGGGAGGCCTTGAGTGGCATGACAAAGCGACAGTATTTAACAAATGGATTGTGTTGTCTAGAGTCAAGAGTCAATCAGCCTAGCGTATTTTAGCATGCAGACTGATGTGATAAGCTAACGTTTCGAAAGTTCAAAAAAGAAGCCTCGTTCAAAAATGCGTTTTGGTCTTGGAAACAGTAGTTGAGAGGTAGTGTGATTGGAAGTGATTAAATTGTCAAAACAGTGTGTGCTCAAGGTCATCTTACTTGCTTGCTCTGGGGCTTTTAACAAGTCTACCCTATTGAACAAAATTTGACTTTAAGTTGAGCTTGACAGTTTTATTCTTTGAAAACAGCAGATGAGAAGTTTGATGACACTTACATACAAATGCAAATCCAAAATCTGGCACAAATATCTCCCTATAAATCCTGAACACATCATAATATTCGCAGAGATATGAACATCCTAAAACTGTTGCAGTGACTAGATGAGTCATTCGGTTTCTTGTATTTGATCCAAAACAGGAAAGTGAGAAAACCCTTTAGGGCAGTGAAGGGTTCTGGGTCTCAACGGCACATAATAAAAACCCCATCTGCATTCCATCCCTGCTCAGAAATACATATCATAAGGGAAACCAGAGCTGTTTCAGTTTTTCGTTTTAACGTGTTTGAATGTGAATAATGTCATGGAGTCTGTCAGAAGAATGATATGCAGTGTTAAGGAATACTTACTTCTATCTCAATGTAACATAGGAAATGCTCTCCCTTGGTTCTCTCTCTGTCTTGCTCTCCTGGTGAGAGATGAAGGGAGGCATCTTTGTGTTTTACTTTATTTCTTTCTTTTTTTTTTTTCTTTTTTTTTTAAGCTGGAAAACCTTCACAGCCGAAGAATGTCCACATCCACCCCTGAAGTGTCAGGACAGCCCTCAGGCGCCTGGCTGCAGCAGGGACTGTTATCTGTTAGGAAACAACTTCACAATGCTGAATTACTCTTGTTCGTTTCTGTTGAATGTTGTACCGACGTAACTGTAATACTCTACTATCTAGCTCACTGCAGAGATGTTATATAAATGGTGTGTGCTTTGCATTCCAATTGGCAGCTCTGTGGAAAAGACGCTCTGTTATTTGTCCTTGAGAACATCGACTCACATCCAAGTTTAAAAAAAAAAAAAAAGAAAAAAAAGCAGAAGGAACTGGAACTTGGTGGGCTGATCTGGGCATCCAGGTGTGACTCCACACATTACACGCATATATATATATAATTTGGGACAATGAGAAAGAGGAGCCCACCAATGGGAGAAATGGACGACCAAGTCACCTCAAAAACCTGATATCGTCGATATGTTCTGTTACTGTACTCATGTCAAACAACAGAGCTGCATGCCCCCTTCACAGCCAGGGAGCCAATCAGCTGTCGTCAATCAATCAAACCCAATCAATCGACAGCTATTTGGTTAACAGATCAACTAATGAGCTAGGGTTTGACCGATATTGGGTTTTGAAAACTGATATTTTTGGGGGGATTTAATTAGCTGTAATGGATTTGTGCCAATAATAGTTAAAGGAAAAACTGATCTTTGGATATTTTTTAACAGTTGTAGTTAATTACATAAAGTTGTTTTTTTTTTTTTTAAATTTTAATTTTATTTTTTTTTTACCAGAAACCCAAAAGCCACCCTCCACCAAGCCCCCAGGAACAGCACTAGGCTTTAAAACTAATTTGACACAGTGGCCAAACCATGGAATTACAACCTCTGGGTCCATCATGTGATGAGGTTTGGGGCCAAAAAGCATTTTTTTAGACTTACATTGATGTCTGTAAATCTGTTCGAGTTAGCAAAGCACTAAACTGGAAGGTTGCCACATGGTCCAGCGATGCAAAGGACCCGGTGGAATTTTCTACCCAGATAGTTGAACTTTTTTGGCTTCATGTGCCACTAATGGATATATCAAGAGAACTGGATACAGTGTTGGAGGCAGGCCCCTACTCATTCCTATGAAAGTTGCTCAGTGACGCATAAAGACAAATAAAGGTTGATTTCCACTGAATGTATTTAACAGCTGGATTAGGGTATTAAACCATTTTATCCCCATGCAACTTAATGGGCGGGGTAAATTGTAAGTTAGCTGCTCAGCTGCCATACCCCATTGGGTTCTCATTTGGCCAATTATCTACAGAGATGGAACAAAACAGATTGAATAATGCAAAATTTGGCAAAATTTGTTAATTTTTAGAAGTTTTGGATGAATCCTCTTTTTAAATGTGCACTCTTGAATGCCCCCAAAATTACAAATACGTTAACTGTGATATTTGTGGAATAGCACTAAAATGCATTAAAACTGAAGGAAAGAAAATGGTGCAGGGAGGTGCTGTGGATTAAGAGGCAGCATGATTAGGTGACTGGGTGTGTCTTGGCCTCCCTCCGAACCCTGCGAATGCTTTAAGACTTTTTTCTCAAGCTAGTCAAAGAGTACTCAAGTCAAAAGTGGGGGCTTTAGTTATTCTTTAAAATAAAATTGATTGAATCATAGATAATATTGCCTTTTATGTAAATGTAGCCATCAACAACTTCTTGATTTTCATGTATTATTTTTAAGGGTCAGAAATTCCTAATATCTGACTCAAATTGCAAGTAAAGGCTAACGTGAAGTTTTTTCCACCTACATTTATAGTCGGAACACAATGACAAGGCATATGACACGACATATGACAAGAGCTTACTTGATAACTAGCTCCTCAACTATTTAAAACACAAAAAACACAATACTAGAGCATTACAGGTGTAAAAGCTCAATATCATGCTAACATATCGGTCTAACCCTAGATAAGACACCTAACCTAGGAGCCAGAAACATGACTGTGAACCTCAATATCAATCATTAACAGTAGCTCTGTTGTTGTCCGTCCTAAAGGTGTTCATGGTAGACATCGCAAACTGTCCAGAGTCGCCTTTTTTCCATCAGTATCAGAGAACCTCACCACCAATCATATGCAGTGTTGTATAGTTGTGTTAATGTGAGACATGATGGTCATGTCTTATTGGGCATGAGGGTGGACTGGGGCAGGGGTTATTGCGGATTTATCCAATCAACCCCTGCTGCCAGCCTAAAGGGTGAAGTCGACCTTAAGAGCGCCTCTGAGGTTTGAGCTTCAATTGGTTTCAGCTCTCCATTTTAAATATTGTCTTTGTTTGTACATTAACATATGCTTTTTATGTTCATATACTGTTAAACTTTACCATGAACTGTCCTGGCAAAGTAATAAAAATATATTTATTTTAAGTTTCTTGTATGGGAATCCATGTTATGACATCTAAAGCCAGGGCCATGGACAGCTGTTTAACATTTTCAAAAGACACCTTCTGTTACCAACTCTCCAGGAGGCCTGTGAGGAATTCCACCCAGGAGAAACATTTAGAAAGAGCTAAGATGTCAGAGCATTTTTAATCAAAAATCTTAACGAATGAGATGTTTCTGGCCTTAATTCCCACTTTGTATACCATTACGGATCGCAAAAAGCTATTCTATGTAGTTTTCAGCCATTTTTAGGAGTGGCCAAATTTTGCCTTTTTTCGCCATGCTATACTATTGCCTTGGTGGCCATTTTTTTGACATGCTAAAATATCAGGTTTTTGGCGTTTTTTGGCCACGATTCCCACTTTGTATACAATTACGCGTGTCTATAAGCTACTCTGTCTCGCTTTTGACTGTTTTTAGGAGCGGTCAAATTTTGCCTTTTTTCGTCATACTATACTATTGCCTTTTTAGGCATTTTTTTGACTTGCTACAATATAAAGTTTTTAGTGGGTTTTTAGCCTTTATTCACGCTTTGTCTACCATTACGCGTCTCTACAAGCTATTCTATGTCGCTTACAGCTATTTTCATAAGCAGTCAAATTTGGACTTTTTTGCCATACTATACTATTGCCTTGGTGGCCATTTTTTTGACATGCTAAAATATAAGGTTTTTGGCATTTTTTGGCCACGATTCCCACTTTGTATACAATTACGCGTGTCTAAAAGCTATTCTATGTCGCTTTCAGGCATTTTTAGGAGCGGTCAAATTTTGCCTTTTTTCGCGATACTATACTATTGCCTTTTTGGACATTTTTTTGACATGCTAAAATATAATGTTTTTGGTGGTTTTTTGGCCTTTATTCCCACTTTGTATACAATTACGCGTCTCTAGAAGCTATTCTATGTCGCTTTTGACCATTTTTAGGAGCGGTCAAACTTTGACTTTTTTCGCCATACTATACTATTGCCTTGGTGGCCATTTTTTTGACATGACAAAATATCAGGTTTTTGGCATTTTTTGGCCACATTTCCCCCTTTGTGTAAAATTACGCGTCTCTACGATCTATTCTATGTCGCTTTTGACAATTTTTAGGAGTGGTCAAATTTTGACTTTTTTCGCCATACTATAGTATTGCCTTGTTGGCCATTTTTGTGACATGCTAAAATATAATGTTTTTGGTGGTTTTTTGGCCACGATTACCATTTTGTATACAATTACACGTCTCTACGAGCTATTCTATGTCACTTTTGACCATTTTTAGGAGTGGTCAAATTTTGACTTCTTTCGCCATACTATAGTATTGCCTTGATGGCCATTTTTGTGACATGCTAAAATATAATGTTTTTGGTGTTTTTTTTAGCCTTTATTCCCACTTTGTATACAATTACGCGTCTCTACAAGCTATTCTATGTCGCTTTTGACCATTTTTAGGAGTGGTCAAATTTTTACTTTTTTTGCCATACTATAGTATTGCCTTGTTGGCCATTTTTGTGACATGCTAAAATATAATGTTTTTGGTGTTTTTTTTGCCTTTATTCCCACTTTGTATACAATTACGCATCTCTACAAGCTATTCTATGTCGCTTTCAGACCATTTTTAGGAGTGGTCAAATTTTGACTTTTTTCGCCATACTATACTATTGCCTTGGTGGCCATTTTTTTGACATGACAAAATATCAGGTTTTTGGTGTTTTTTTGGCCACGATTCCCACTTTGTATACAATTACGCGTCTCTACAAGCTATTCTATGTCGCTTTTGACCATTTTTAGGAGCGGTCCAATTTTGACTTTTTTCGCCATACTATAGTATTGCCTTGTTGGCCATTTTTGTGACATGCTAAAATATAATGTTTTTGGTGGTTTTTTGGCCACGATTCCCACTTTGTATACAATTACGCGTGTCTACAAGCTATTCTATGTCGCTTTTGACCATTTTTAGGAGCGGCCAAATTTTGACCTTTTTCGCCATACTATACTATTGCCTTCGTGGCCATTTTTCTGACATGCTAAAATATTAGGTTTTTGGCGTTTTTTGGCCACGATTCCCACTTTGTATACAATTACTCGTGTCTATAAGCTATTCTATGTCGCTTTTGACCATTTTTAGGAGTGGTCAAATTTTGACTTTTTTTGCCATACTATAGTATTGCCTTGGTGGCCATTTTTTTGACATGCTAAAATATAATGTTTTTGGTGGTTTTTTGGCCACGATTCCCACTTTGTATACAATTACGCGTCTCTACAAGCTATTCTATGTCGCTTTTGACCATTTTTAGGAGTGGTCAACTTTTTACTTTTTTCGCCATACTATAGTATTGCCTTGTTGGCCATTTTTGTGACATGCTAAAATATCAGGTTTTAGGCGTTTTTTTGGCCTTTATTCCCACTTTGTATACAATTACACGTCTCTACGAGCTATTCTATGTCGTTTTCAGCTATTTTTATAAGCAGTCAAATTTTGACTTTTTTTGCCATACTATACTATTGCCTTGGTGGCCATTTTTGTGACATGCTAAAATATAATGTTTTGGGTGGTTTTTTAGCCACGATTACCACTTTGTATACAATTACGCGTGTCTACAAGCTATTCTATGTCGCTTTTGACCATTTTTAGGAGCGNGCCTTTATTCCCACTTTGTATACAATTACACGTCTCTCCGAGCTATTCTATGTCGCTTTTGACCATTTTTAGGAGCGGCCAAATTTTGACCTTTTTCGCCATACTATACTATTGCCATCGTGGCCAAAAAACGCCAAAAACCTAATATTTTAGCATGTCAGAAAAAAATGGCCACCAAGGCAATAGTATAGT